>NC_077230.1:379830679-380003179 GCF_027887165.1 Monodelphis domestica | reverse complement strand
ACTTCACCTGGACACCCTCATGGCCCTCCTTTGAGAACAGGCTGATCTCAGGGATGGTGTAGTCCTAGGATAGAGGGAGGGAAATGAGAAAAAGACAAGATGCCCAGCCTCCCTGTCCCCTGGGTCTGAGATTATCTTGCCCCAGAGGCAAGGAGATGGATCAGATGACCTCAGAAGGGTTCTGCCAACTACTCAGAGCCAGAAGTTCCTCAAACTGATGAAAAAGACCCTGACTGATAACTTGTCCAACCCATTGCCTTTGGGCAGGCCATTTCTCATTATTATATCTTTTCCCTGGTTGTCCACCATGCTTGGAATGCTCTTGGAATGCTCTGGCTACTCACCTCTCTTCCTCCCTCCCTCCCTCCCTCTCTCTCTCTCTCTCTCTCTCTCTCTCTCTCTCTCTCTCTCTCTCTCTCTCTCTCTCTGTCTCTCTCTGTCTCTCTCTGTCTCTCTCTCTCTCTCTCTCTCTCTCCCTCCCTCCCTTCTTCTTCCCTTTGTCTGTCTGTCTGTCTCTCCCCTCCCCCCAACTCTTATCTTCTGTCTTAGAATCAATACTAAGTGTTGGTTCCAAGGCAGAAGAGCAGTAAGGGCTAGGCAATGGGGGTGGAGTAACTTTCCCAGGGTCACCCAGCTAGGAAGTATCTGAGGCCTCATTTGAACCCAAGACCCCCCTTCACTGATCCACCTAGCTGTCCCCTCTCTGGCTTTTTTTTAAGTCCCAACTAAAATATCACCTCCTTTTCTGACCTAATTCCAGTGCCTTCTCTCTTTTAATTATTTTCTTTTTCTCCTATCTATAGCTCACTTTGCATAGATTCATTTGCACATTGTCCCCCCCTCATCAGACTGTGAGCTCCTTGAAGGCTGGAACTATCTTTTGTCTCTTTTTGGATCCCCAGCACTTAGCACAGAGCCTGACACATAGCAGGTACATAAATAATGTACATACATACATAAATGTAGATTGACAGATTCTCTCTTTTGAACCTCATTTTTCTCCATAGGTCAAGACAGTGAAGGCATAATGCCCATTTTAAAGAAGAGGTGACTAAGCTTTATGGAGGAAAAAAGAGCAGGATGAGTTGGAATCCAAAGTCAAGTCTCCTGTCTCTAAATCCAGCATTCCTTCTACCATACCACATTGCTCTTTTTTACAGGTGAGGAAAATAAGGTTCAGGGCAAATGACTTGTCCAATGTCACACAGCTAGTAAGTAATGGAACCATTCATCATCTTATGCCTGAAAAATCAATGCTCTTTTCAACTCACTCCTAGAGTTACACTAGTATTTAAGTGCCTCATCTAGTAGATGTAGAATCCATAGCAAATAAAATCTTGTCTTGTGAAAGAAGGGAGAAAGAAAGAGAATTTGGAACTCAGAATTTTTTCTTTTTTTCCTTTTCTTTTTGGAACTTAGAATTTAAAAAAAAGAATGTTAAAATTGTTTACATGTAATTGAGAAAAGAAATTAAAAGTTAAATGTTAGAAAAAAATCATAAAAGAGTCTACTATGTGCTGAGAGGATACAAAGACAAAACCAAAATGATATCTACCCTCAAGAAGCTTACATTCTACCAGGGAGAAACAGCCTGTTCAGTAGGCAAGAGGTGGAATGAGGTTTATGAGGAACAGGCTGGTTGATGGCCCTCTACATCTTGGCTCCATTGTATCTTTCCAATGTCATCCATATAACTGGACTCTCCAATCTCCCCCAAACATAACACACTTTCCTTCCCAGAGCCTTTGCTCACCATGGTCCTTCTACCTGGAGCACCCTCCCCTGTCTTCATTCATAAATGTTCTGCCTCTTCTTCAAGGTCCAGCCCAAGGGATGCCTTTTCCAGGTACTCTCCACCGTCCCCTTATCTTAATGGGTTCTTTTCTTCCTCAAGCCTGCCTGTTGGTTACTAACAAGACTGTAAGCTCTTTGAGGGGCTACTGTCCTCTTGGGGTTTCCCTCCATTCCTACTACTAAGTTGGATTCAGAGCAAAAATAAAAATGAAGGTATATATATACACAACAGGGTGAGGTATTAACCTCAGTTTACAGATGAAGAAACTGGGCAGTGAGTGGGCGTCATAGTGCATAGAGTGTTGAGCCTGGAGTCAGGAAGACTCCTTTTCCTGAATTCAAATTTGATCCAGACACTTACTAGCTAAGGGACCCTGGGCAAGTCATTTCACCCTGTTTGCCTCAGATTCCTCATTTATAAAGTAGGCTGAAGAAAGAAATGGCAAACCACTCCAATATCTGGACAAGTCATTTCACCCTTTTTGCCTCAGTTTCCTCATCTATAAAATGGACTGAAGAAAGGAACGGCAAACCACTCCAGTATCTCTACCAAGAAAACAACAAACAGGGTCATGAAGAGTCAGACACGACCAGACAACTAGATCCAGAGACAGGATTCCCACCCAACGCTTCTGACTCCGAATCCTGACCACTTTCCACCATGCTACATTGACCCTCTAAAAGAGTAAACGTTTATCGCAAATGATTGATAATATTTGATCTTAAATTAAAAACGGAGTGAATAAATGACCTGCCCTGTCCCCCTCCCTGTGGAATTCATTACAGCCTTGGATTCTGGAGGACACTGGGGGATGACGTTGTGGAGGCCGCTAAAACAATCGCGATCTGTTCCTCTCTCTTTCCTCCTGCCCCAAATTTCCCCTGAAAACTTCCCCTGGTTTCTGTCCCCAGCCTGCCCCATCCCAGAACAATGAGGGTCTGTCTCCAGGCCTCTTGGCCTCCCTCTCCCTCAGCCCCTCACTGAGTTCTTTCCAACTTTCTGAATGAGTTCCTCTGGGTCTTGGTAACCTCTGGGGGCCAACAGGGGTTCCCTATTGCCTCTGGGGGTCCATCAGATTATGTGCAGCCTGAAATCCTACTTCTCTGTGACCCCTACTCTTATGCCTGGATGCCACCCTCACCCCAACTGGATTCCAGGGCCAGAAGCTGGTCCTGCCCTGCCCAAGGGGGACCAAAGGAGCAAAGGAGCCCTAGAAAGCACAAAGGCATCAAAGCACTAAATTCAAATTTGTCCTCAGGCGTTTACTAGCTAGGTGACTCTGGGCAGATCACTCAACCTCCGGCTGTCCCAGTTTCCTCAGCTGTAAAATGGGGATAATAACAGCCTGTCCCTCCATTCCATTCCAACTTTTACTTTTAAAAGAGTTAGGTAGAGTCCTGCCTCCCCCCTCAGACCAGGAGCTGCCCAAGGGCTGGAAGGATCCTCTCCCTGTAAGCAGAGACTGAATCTCTTGCTGTTTCTGGATTGTTGAGCCTTTATGCCCCCTGTCCCCCAGGCTCTGAAGACAGGGAAATGAGGGGACCAAACCCAGCCCTCCCCCCCTCCCCAATAGGCTGCCCCACTCACCCTGACGATCCTCTTGAGGGAGCCCACTGTCCCCGGACTCCACACTGCTCCTGATGCCCTGAGCTCCAAGTCCCCCTCAGGCAGGACCAGCTTCTGGCCCTGGAATCCAGGCTTCTCATAGAGCATCCACCTAGGGGCACATTGGACGTCTGGGAAGGGGCCCTCTGGGGAATGAGGGCCTTCACCAAAGCCTGGCCCAGAGACCCGCATCCGAGGGCTTCTCCGAGGAGTTTGGGGGGTCACGCAACACTCTCACCCTGCGTGATCACAGCCACACTAGCTGTCCCCACTCACCCGCCTCTGAGCACCCGGAGGGAAGCTGGAGGGGGAAGCCAGCCTGTGGCATCCATGACATCCTGCCAGACCTCCCAGGACTCTCCCTTGCAGCCCGGCTCGGAGAACAGGATGATCTAGAGATGAGAGAGAGAGAAGTCAGCAGCTGGCTCAGTTCCTCCTATCTCTCTACCCTCCTCTCTGTCCTGGCCCGTCCTGGTCACTGGCCCCTCTGGCCCTCCCCCCTCCCCACTGACCATGGACCTAATGATGCTCAGACCTTTCGTGTTTTTCACCCCAAATTCTCTCCGCCGATCTTTCTCTCGGGGCCCTGATCTCCACCCTTTCCGCTGTACACCCCATCTCTGCCCCAATCAGACAATGGACAACTTTTATTATTTGCCTACTGTGGCCCAGGCACGCCTGGGGATAGAAAGATGGCCCCAGCCACATCCCTTGCCCAGAGGGCTTCCCCATCACTCTACCTTTCCCGGTCTGGTGTTGAGCTTTCCTTGTTTCTTCTCTTCCCAACTCTAGCCAGGCAAGGCGAGGAAACAAAAGGGGAGGTTCAGAAAAATCACTCTCAGACAGGACCCTCCAAACCCGCGCCCCATTTCTACCCTGAGTGCCTGAGAGCTCTTCAGCAGGGGCTCCACATTTTTATGCCAATACCAGCAGCTTCCATTTCCATGGAACTAGGAAGTCAACCAAGCCCATCGTGAGAGGTGCTAAAAATATTATCGTACCCATTTTATAGATGAGGAGCCTAAGAACCACAGAGAAGTAGCTTGCTCAGGGTCACACTGAGAGTCAGTGGGAGGGCCCAGAGGCCAACCCTCTCAAATAGGATCGTGGAACTTAGAGTCGGAAGGGAGCTTGGAAAGCATCTAGACCAGGGGGGTTTAATCTGGGGTCTCTGGATTTATTATTTTGACAACTGTGTTGTTGTTGAGTCGTTTCAGTCATTTGGGTTGGTATTTGCCAAATAGTTTGCCATTCCCTTCTCCAACCCATTTTTTTTTTAAACCCTTACCTTCCGTCTTGGAGTCAATACTGTGTATTGGCTCCAAGGCAGAAGAGTGGTAAGGGCTAGGCAATGGGGGTCAAGTGACTTGCCCAGGGTCACCCAGCTGGGAAGTGGCTAAGGCTAGATTTGAACCTAGGACCTCTCGTCTCTAGTCCTGGCTCTCAATCCACTGAGCTACCCAGCTGCCCCCTCTCCAACCCATTTTAACAGATGATGAAACTGAGGCAATCAAGGAGAAGTGACTTGCCCAAGGTCACACAGCTAGTAAGTGTCTGAGGTCAGATTTGAACTTCCTCACATGCTGAGGGCTTCTCTCCCCTCTCCCAGCCTCTGGAGTCCCTTTGTCCAGTCCAATTTAGTACCTTAAAAAAATAAAACAATTAGGCAGCTAGGTAATACAGTGGATAGAATGCTGAACCTGGAGTCAGGAAGACCCAAGTTCAAATCTTATTGACTGGGCAAGTCACTTAACCTCTGCCTGCCTTCATTTTTTTCTCAGCTATAAAATGGGAATAATAATATAACAGCTATTTCCCAGGGCTACTGTGAGGATCAAATGAGATAACCTTTGTAAAGTGCTGTATAATAATAGCTAGAGGTTGTTGTAAATTCTCTTACCCTGCCTTCAGGAAGCTGGATGGAACCGTTGGCTTTAGCCTGGACCTGTGGCTTCCCCTGGTTGGAGAGCAGGGTTAGGCGCCCAGGGCCCTTCTCCAGGCCAGGTGATGCTTGGGGCTTCAGGGAAGATAACTTGGTCCCCAGAGTGGCAGGAGGGGCCACATCCCCTCCTCCAAACAGGAGGCTGCCCCCAAGGCGGGAAGCAGGAGCTCCAGCAGCCCCCCTCCGGGGGCCCATCTCAGTGGCCTGTGGCCCCTGAGCCTCAGCCACATGCAATTTCATCATGTCTAGAGGGGAGCGGATTTCAGGGGGTGGCCGGGAGGCTCGCTTGTCCCAGAAGAGCCCTGGTGAAGGGCTGGCCTTCTCCTGGCGCCGCTGAAGTTTCTCGTCATCACTGAGATAGGGGTTCTCCGGCTCCTCATCTGACTCAGGCTCCATCTCTGGCTCTGCCTCTGGTTCTGACTCCAGCCCTAGCTCAGGGCTTTGTCCTGGAGTCCAGGTCTGGGCCTGGTCCTCATCAATGGCAGGCAGTGTGGCATACGTGGCCAGATAAGAAGAGCGGGGTGCCCGGGGAAGCCTGTGGGTGCGAAGAATCTCAGGAGCCTCCATGCTCCGCAGAGTGTCCAGGAAGAGCTCCAGGTCAGCGGCCAGAGCTACTCCTTCTTCTTCTTCTTCTCCAATAGACTCCTGCTTGACTTCCTCCTTGGTGGGTTCCTGTGAGGGCCCACACTGGATGGAGGCCTCAGCCTCCAAGGGAGATGGTGCAGCAGGGTCTTTGGGTCCCAGCCCAATTTCAGTCTTTGTTGGAGATGGCATGAGAGGAATTCCAGAGCCTGGAGCAACCTCGTTTTTCATCAGGGATGGGACAAGGGAGGTTCCAGGGACCAAGACTACCTCAGTTTTTGATGGGGATGGGACAATCGGGGTTCCAGGGGATGGGACAAGAGGAGTTCCAGGGGATGGGACAAGAGGAGTTCCAGGGGATGAAACAAGAGATGTTCCAGGGCCTGGACCAACCTCAGTCTTCTTTGGAGATGGGATAAGAGGGATTCCAGGTCCTGTAATAATTTCGGTGTTTGTTGAGGTTGGGATGAGAGGGGTTTCAGAGACTGGAACAACCTCATTTTCTGTGGAAGACGGGACAAGAGGTTCTCCAGAGCTCACATTAATCTCATCCTTTTTGGGTGATGGAGTAAGAGGCTTAGATTCTGGGACAACTTTGTCCCTTTGGGGGGATGGTACAAGAAAAGTTTCAGAGCCCATGCCAACCTCAGTCCTCTTGAAGGAGGAACCCTGAGGAGCTTCACGGCTCAGGACAACCTCACTTTTCACCTGGGATGGGGCTGGGGCTAACCTAGATTCCAAGGAGAGCTTGGCACTGGGGCCATGACACAGTGTAGGCAGCTCAGGACCAGTGAGGGTACTTGGTTGTTGGGGTCCAGGAGAAGATAGAACTGAAGTCCTGTTGGGGAGACCCTGAGGAGGAAATTCAAGTGGAGTTGGGTCACTTCTAGACACAGGCAGCCTAGTAATAGGTACTTCCCTCTCTCTGGACAAAGAGGCATCAGCAATGATGCCAATAGCCCTGGGGATGTTACCTTCTTCTTGGCTAGTCTCCCCAAACTTTGGCAGCTGTCCTTGAGTCTCTGAGGCTCCCACTTGGTTTTGGGGGGTCCCTTGGAACCTGGGAATGGCCCGGGGTAGCCGACTCTGTCTCGCAGACTCAGTTTTTGGGGGGTGGGGTTCAGGGGGTACCAGAGAGGTGAGGATTTCCAGGGCCTGACTCCGACTGGGTGATGGGGAGTCCTCAGGACGGGAGCCTACCACAACAGCTCGGACAGTTCGGGCTACGTGTCGGCCCCGAGGCACCCCTTCACCCACTGTGGGCCCAATTACTACTGAGCTGCTTGTACGTCTTTCTACACGCCCTCCCACCATCGTGGTGGTGCGCACAGTCCGAGTCACCCGCCTCTCCTCAGAGCCTCGGAAGGTTCCACAAGAGGAGCCCAGGCCAGGGTGAGGACTTGCATCCCGGGGCCCTGCTATTGGTCCCTCTGCCAGGGCACCAGAAGCAGCACTGAGTCTTGATGTCTCTGCCAGAGTAGAGGTGCCGCTGTGGATCTGGGTGCCAGTCTCCTTCGGCCTCCCCTGTTGCCTCCTGTCCTTTGGGAGTGGTGTGTACATCTTGGAGAAGATGGGTTCATGACTTCGGAATTTCTTTGTATCACCCGCAGTTAGGTCCTCAGGGGGGTCCTTGACCCTGATTTTGGGCCCCTGAGAGTTCACAGACTCCTCTTCACACGTGGTGATGCCATTGACTTCCTCTCGATGGTAACTATATGCATACGATTCCTCCTGGGGAGCACCACCTTCCCTCGGTGACACCAGTGAGACTTTATGGAAGCGGTGCCGGACCTCCTCCTGCGCAGGGGGCCGATGCCGCCAGGTCAGGGTGGCACTCACCACACGAGACTCTGGCCGGACCGGGTGTGTGCCTGCCTCCTCCATGCCAGGGCCTGGCACTGTGCCCTGAGGGCTCCTTATCTCTTCACTGCTCAGCACCCCCAGAACGCTGCAAAAGAGAGAAGCACGGGTGAGTCAGGGATGCCCTGTGTGGCCTCGAGGTCACTTCACCTACTTGAGGGTCGATTTTCTTACCTAAAAATGGTAACAATAATCATCATAATAACAGCATCTGACACAATGAACGCATACTCTTTAGACTGGCCCTTCTCGAAGAGTCCTGTCGTCCATCCCCTGATGCTCAGTGTCTCACCCAGACCGGAAGGCTGAGCATCTGGCTATTCCTAGAAATATTTTTGACCAATGGTCGGGGTCATCTCTATGAGTCTCGGTTTGTTCCTTTGTAAAATGTCAGAGTTGGACTAGATGGCTTCCGAGGAACTTTCCAACTCTGACATTCTACAACCGAAGGCCCCTTCCAATCCTGATATTCCATGTTAGAGGGTCTCTCTCATTCTAAAGTTCTGTGTTCTACGTTCCCCCTCAGCTTTGCCATTCTCCGTTCTAAGGCCCCTCCTAGCTCAGATAATCAATGGCCTAGGATCTCCAAGTGGGTAGAATTGGAATGGGCTTAAAAGCTAATGGAAAGAGGGAAGATGTGGGAAGAAAATGAGGAAAAGATACAAGGTGGAAAACTGGAAGAAGACACCCACACCTCTCTATATACTTATATATTATTCTTTAGTCCTGTCCAACTCTTTGTGGCCCCATTTGGGGTTTTCTTGGCCAAGATCCTGGAGTGGTTGGCCATTTCCTTCTCCAGTTCATTTTACAGATGAGGAAACTGAAACCAACAGGGTGAAGTGACTTGCCCAGGGTCACACAGCAAAGATCCTGGAGTGGTTGGCCATTTCCTTCTCCAGTTCATTTTACAGATGAGGAAACTGAAACCAACAGGGTGAAGTGACTTGCCCAGGGTCACACAGCAAAGATCCTGGGGTGGTTTACCATTTCCTTCTCCAGTTTATTTTACAGATGAGGAAACTGAGACCAACAGGGTGAAGTGACTTGCCCAAGGTCACACAGCAAAGATCCTGGGGTGGTTTACCATTTTCTTCTCCAACTCATTTTACAGATGAGGAAACTGAAGCCAAAAGGGACTTGCTCAAGGTCACAGAGTCAGTAAAGGTGGGAAACCAGATTTGAACTCGGGAAGATGAATCTTCTTGACACCAGGCTTGGTGTTTAATCTATTGCACCACCTAGCTGCCCTCTACTCAACACTGCCTCCCTATAAAGAAGGCAGCTAGGGGGCAGTTGGGTAGTTCAGTGGATTGAGAGCCCGGCCTAGAGACGGGAGGTCCTAGATTCAAATCTGGCCTCAGACATTTCCCAGCTGTGTGACCCTGGGCAAGTCACTTCACCCCTATTGCCTAGCCCTTACCACTCTTCTGCCTTGAAATCAATACACAGTATTGATTCCAAGACGGAAGGTGAGGGTTTTAAAAAATAAAACAAAATAAAATAAAATAAAGAAGGCAGCTAGATGGTAAAATTAATTGAGTGCTAGAACCAGAGTTAGGAAAACCTGAATTCAAAATCCTATCTCAGACACTTCCTAGCTGTATGACCCTCGACAAGTCACTTAACTTGTCTATAAAATGGGTATAATAATAGCCCCTCCTTTTCAAGATTTTTATAAAGATAAAACAAGATAATGGTTATAAAATGCTTTGCAAACATTAAAGCTAGCTATAATTAAAGCCAGGGCAGCAAGGTGGCCCAGTGAATGGGTCTGAAGTCAGGAAGACTCATCTTACGGAGTTCAAATTGTCTGGCTGTGCGACCTTGGACAAGTCAATTAATCCTGTTTGCCTCAGTTTCCTCATCTGTCAAATGGGCTGGAGCAGGAAATGGCAAACTGCCCCAATATCTTTGACAAGAAAAACCCCAAATGGGGTCACAAAAAGTCTGGCACCACTAAGAATGACTGAATAACAGACATAATTAAAGTAAGACTTCTCTTAAAGATTTCATAGACGCTTAAAGGATCCTGGAGTAATCAAAGAATTCCCTCTCTAATTTCATTACTGATTGTCCAGACCTATGAGTTCACTGGGGAAATTCATGGTTTCCTGAAGACAACTGATTTACAAACTAATGCAAATCAGTGTTTGACAGTTTCTAGTCTTTTAAGTCAAGTGACTCATCCAGTTCTACAGGCTAGTATGGCAGGAGGAGGTTAGATTGAAACCCAACTCTTGCTGACTTCCAGGCCCATCTTCTATCCACTCCACTTGGTTACCTCGTCTCTAAATCTGAATTGGCACATATCAGGTTTGCTCAAATCAGGATAGATCTGTCCCAAATCTCATCTATTTCCCTGCCTCAAGGGACCAACCGTGACCCCTCTTTTTCCTAATTCTTTTTTTTTTCCAGTTCCAGAATCCTTCCCTCCATTCCTCCCCCCACCCATTAAGAAGGCCAGAAATCCAATTAGGGGACCCGTCCCCATCATACCCAGCCATCTCTGGTTCCTAAGGGCTTCGGGAGGTCATCTGGTCCATCTCCTTAGCCCACGTCAAGCAGAAGGAAAAGGACTCTGTTTCTAATTCTTCTCACCTCTTTGGGTCCCTGTCTGCTCTCTTCTCTCTTTGCCTGGCCTTTCATTGGTGCACTCATTCCTACAACAGTCTTCCCCTCAAGTCTCTCCGATTGATCCCGGGGAGATCCTCATCCCTGCCGCAGGATCTCATCATTGCACCCACTTCCTCCGAGCTGACTGGGGGCCTTGGGACTTTGGCCTGCTTTGACAGTCACTAGACATGAGTCAGTATTTTATGAGGGGCTGAGATGAAAGGGGCTAGAGCAGAGAGGAAGCCAGAGAAAGCCAATCTCAGCCTCAGGACTTGTCCAACAACATGCCAGGGTTCAGGGGTGCGGGGAATAAAAAGGGGATGTGGGCCCAGCCCCAAGCCTGACGCCTCTATCTATCCGGCAGCAGGCGGGCCTTCAAAGCAATGGGAGGAGAGCAAAGGCTGACCACTGGGCCCGGCCCAGGAATCTCTAAGCATGGGGTGCAGCTGGACTCCTTGATCCCCTCAAAAATGCGCCTCCTCTTACTAATCGAGTCTCCCATCTCCTCTTGTCCCTGAGCTTTAATTCAAATCCCCCACCTCGGCTGATTCACTGGGGCTCCATCTCCTCAATAAGCACCTTTTCCTCACTTAGCCCCATTTCAATCACTGAGCTGAACCCCTCTCTTCAAAGGGCCTCTCAAACCCAAATCTCATTCCCTCACCATCTCCCATGACTCCTTTTTTCTTTTTAACCCTTACCTTTTTAAAAAAGTTTATTTAATTAATTAATTTAGAATATTTTCCCATGGTTCCATGATTCATGTTCTTTCCCTCCCCTCTTCCCACTCCCCTCCCATAGCCAACCTGTAGCAAATGAGCAATTCCACTGGTAAACCTTTACCTTCTATCTTAGAATGTGTATTGGTTCTAAGGCAGAAGAGCGGTAAGGTCTAGGCAATGGCGGCTAAGTGACTTGCCCAGGGTGACACAGTTAGGAAGTATCTGAGATCAGATTTGAACCCAGGACCTCTCAACTCCAGGTCTGGTTTTCTATCCACTGAGCCACCCATCTGCCTCTTCTCCTGATACTCTTATTGAACCCTGCCCCCTACTCTGAGCTTGTTACTTCTCCCATCTCATGCATTGGCAGTATATTGCTCAATCCAAGAGAAGGGCTAATGCCTCAGAAGCAGGGAACTAGAAGGCATGTCAGCAGGAAAGGCTCCTGTGGCCTTTGAAGAAGCCTAGAAGGTCTGAAAAAGAGGACAGAGTCAAGGGCCGGCATGTTGTTTCAGCCCTTTTCTCCTAGACTGAGCTATCTACCATCAGCACATGGGATCAGAGAAGTGAAGGAGAAGAGAGAAGGGGCTCAGGCTGAAGGGCAGGGTTCCAATAAAGGTCCTGGGAGACTTGTCGAGCCAATGGACCTCTGCTTCTAGAGAGAGCTTCTCAAGTCTAAATCGTCTTCATGAGCAAAAAGGTCCCCCAGAATCTCACCCACTCTCCCCTTGGCCATTCATGGGTTGGCTCCTCTGGGGACGTCTAGCCTGGAGTAGCATATGTTGTGGGGGGAAGAAGGATGGACAAGATAACTTATGCCTTCAAAACATGGCCTGTGGGACTGTGAAGTAGAGGGGGTGGGGAAGTGATGCCTAATCCAACAAGTCAAACAAAACCCTCAACTCACCTGTGAGTCACCCCCAAAACTGGGCCAAACCAGTCTCTACGCACGCCTGCACTCACACACCCATGTATGACTGCAGATCCAACCGAAACCCATCTGTCCTTGTCGCCCCACCACCACCACTACCACACATTTTCCAGTGGCTTCCATCCCTGGCCTCAAGCGCCTTCTCAAGGGAGTTGAAAAAGTGGGGGTATAAAAGTAAGGGGGGCCAGGAGCTTAACTCCCTAGACTCCAGCTGGGATTCCATAGAGTCTCTCATTATGAACCATGGGCCAAAAATAGATAGGGAGAGGACTGGGTGGAGGCCACCCACAGCTTCACCCCAGCTCCTTCCCCATTTTGACCTCTCCTCCCTTCTCCCTGACCCCTCTCTCTCCTTTTCTAAAGCTGGGTCCCCGATGATCTGAGAGTCGGACTTCCTCAGGGGCTTGTTGAGATCAGGGTCAGCCTAAATTCCTGCTGTGGGGATCTAGGAATGATGGGACAGGGCAAGGAAGGGGCAGTAGAGAACAAGCAGGACATTTCCAGGAATCAAAAGCATTCATAAAAAAAAAAATCGGTCAAATGCCAGAACTGGGAGGGACCTTAGAACATAGAATGTTAATTCTGGATGGAATCTTAGAACATGAACTGTTAGAAATGGGAGGGACCTTAGAATGCTGAAGGCTAGAACCAGAAGATGCCTTAGGAGACAAGGACCTTAGAATCTCTCTGGTTGCCCCATTGTGTCTCCCTCCCTTCAGTTTCCTGCCTCCACCCTATGAGAAGAGGGAAAGTTGATTCATTAGAATGTTAGAGCTGGAAGGAACCTAAAAACATAAAATGTTAAGATCTGGAAAGGACCTAAATCTGGAAAGATTCTAAAATCTAGACTGTCAACGCTGGGAAGAGCCTTGGGAGACAGGACGTTGGAGCCAGAAGGAAGCTTAGAGAGCATCTAGTCTATGCAGTCCACTTTGCAGATGAGAAAATGAGAGAGGTATTTGCTAATGGTCCATTAGAGAAAAAACACTGGAGTGCTACTCAAAATATCTGGGTTGGGGTCCACCAAAGTTTACCAAACTTAATTATGACCTCAGACAAACTACTTCTCTGGACCTCACTTTCCCCATCTGTAAAATGAGGAGGAGGATGGTATTTGCTCTATCTACCTCACAGGGTAAAAATCATAAACTAAGAGAAATATACATGGATATTGATTTAGAGGTCATCCAATCCCTTCATTTTTTTTAAAGCCTTACCTTCTGTTTTCGTAACAACTCTAAGACAGAAGGGCAAGGGCTGGGCAAATAGGATTAAGTGACTTGCCCAGAGACACACAGCTAGGAAGAATCTGAGGCCAGAGTTGAACCTAAGTTCTCCCAATGCCAGGTCTGGTTCTCTATCCACTGAGCCACCCAGCTACCTACTTCCTGTTACTTCTTGAAGTAAATATAGGAATTAAGGGCATGATGCCCTCTTGATCTGGAAAATCTCGTGTAAAAATGTTTAATCCTCCTTTCATACCAGAGAATTCTGAATTTTTTTCTTTTTCTATTATGGGGTGTTTATAGGAAAAGACATGCATGTTTATAATGTTAAAAGATAAAATATGTTGATAATATATTTTTATGCATTTATGAGTTTCTAGACTTTTTCTGTGTCATGTGCTGTATTATCTGTGGCTTCCACAAAACTCCCCCCAAATTCTCATTTTTTATGCCATTCAATGACAGCAAAACCATGTAGGCTAAAGCCGAAATGTAGAAGAGATATCGACATAAACTTCTGTACGACATTGAAATCTCCTCACAATCTGGCTCCAATCTACCTTTCCAACCTTATTATGCATTGATCTTCTTCATGCCCTCTATGATCCACTCAAACAGGTCTTGTTCTTTGCACTTAGTTCTCTCTGTATAGGCTATCCCCCAAGCCTGGAACTCACTCCTTCTTCACCTCCACCTTTTGGAATTCCAGATCATTTCCAAATCCCACCCACGTATCACCTCCTACATTAATCCTTTTCTTATTCCCTACCTTCCCCCAGCTGCCAATGCCTCCCCAAGAAATTATCATGAATTTATTCTAGATATACTGTATGCACAATAATGTCAATTTTGTTTTCTCCAATAGAATACAAACGTCTAGAGGGCAGGAACTGTTCCATCTTTGTCCTTTTGTATCCCTAGCACCTAGCAGAGCATCTGGCATATTATTGAAGGCTTGCTCATTGAACCATTGATTACCATCTGTATGATCTTGAGCAAGAGACAACTTCTCTAGAGGCCAGTTCTTCATCTTAAAAAAAAAACAAGGAGATTGGACTAGCTCACTTTAAGATTTTTTTCTAATTAAATCTATGTAGATTGCCTTTTGGTTTTCCCAATAGTCCTGGGAAGTGGACGGTACAAGTATTACTATCTCCATTTTACAGATAGAGAAACTGAGGCTCAAAGATGAGAAGTAAGGAAAAAACCTTGTCTAAGGTCGTAGAATGTTATTTGCAGCATTTCACCTCTGATCCAGTACATTATTTTGTTGGTTGCTTTTTTCCACTAGAGCATTAATAAACTACTTCACTTGGCCTCAGTTTCTCCATTTGCAAAATGAGATGTGAAAGTCCTTTGTAAACCTTAAGGTGCCATATAGATAAGAGTTCTCCCTTATTAAGAATAGAATGATAAATAAACTCTGTGCTTTTCATAACAATAAACACACCCACTGTTATAATCAAGAAGGAGAGGAAAGAGTATTGGTTTGATAACACCTAGTACTTAGGTTCAAAGATCTGAAGGTGGAAGGGACCTTTGAGGTCATACAGTCCAACCCCATCATTTAACAAATGAGGAAACTGAGTTCCTGAAATGTGAGGTAGGTGGGAAGGTAGGAAGATACAAGACCAGTGTTCAGACCCAGAACTTCTTAGAATCCCCTCACCCAGAAATCTTTTAGAATGTCAAGACTCAGAGGGCAGCTGGGGAGCTCAGTGGATTGAGATCCAGGACTAGAGACGAGAGGCCCTAGGTTCAAATCTGTCCTCAGACACTTCCCAGCTGTGTGACCCTGGGCAAGTCACTTAACCCCCATTGCCTAGCCCTTACCACTCTTCTGCCTTGGAGCCAATACACAGTATTGACTCCAAGACGGAAGGTAAGGGTTTAAAAAAAAAGAATGTCAAGACTCCTCTTCCTGAATTCAAATCCAGCTTTGGACATTTACTAGCTATGTTACCCTGGGTTTGTCTCAGTTTCCTCATCTGTCAAATGAGCTGGAGAAGAAAATGGCAAACCACTCCTGAATCTCTGCCAAGAAAACCCCAAAAGGGGTCACAAAGAGTTGGACATGATAAGTGAACAACAACATAACACACTCTTCTCTGGAGTCAAGGGGATCCTTGGGGTAGGAAAGCTCCAAAGGCTTTTTAACCTAAAGTGAAGGATGAACAAAATAATAATAATAACCGGCATTTCTCTAGCATTTTGAGTTTTGTAGAATGCTTTACCTACATGATCTCATTTGATCCTCTCCCAAACCCTGCAAAGTAGATGCTGCAGCTATTGTTATACCCATTTTACGGATGAGGAAACTAAGATGTAGAGTGGTTCAGTGACATTCTCAGGGTTCCACAGCTAGTAAACATCTGAGGCAGGACTCCTGACTCCAAATCCAGGATGCTAGCCTCTAGACTATGCTTCGTCTCAAATCAAAACCTCCTTCCTTAGCAGCCATCTCCCACTCCCTTTTTTTTTAAACCCTTACCTTCTGCCTTAGAATCAATACTATATAGTGATTCCAAGGCAGAAGAATGATAAGGGCTAGGCATTGGGGATTAAGTGATTTGCCCAGGGTCACACAGCCAAGAAGTGTCTGAGGCTAGATTTGAACCCAGGACTTATTATCCCTAAGCCTGACTTTCAATCCACTGAGCCACCTAGCTGTACCTTCCCTATTTTCTTATATACATAGTCTTTCCCCTATTAGAATTTAAGCTCCTTGAGGATAGGGACTGGGTTTTTTGTTTGTTTGTTTTTGTTTTTTTTGTGTTTTTATACCTAGTGGTTGGTACCTAGTAAATGGCTAATTCTTTTTCATTCATTAATTCTTTTTTAAAAGTTTTAATTTAAATTTTATGTGTTGATCCATTCTTTCATTACTTCATCCATCCCTTTTCTCACATGCTGAGACCTTTAAGGGAATAGGAGCCAGAGAAATTCATGTAGGACCTTCTCTTGGAAACACAACTTGGTATAACAGAAAAAACTGCCTGTGTGTGGATTCTGCCTCTGGCATTTACCACCTTCACCCCCAGTGACATTGGATAAATCATTTCTCCTCTCTGGACCTCAGTTTCCTCATCTGTAAAATAAAAGGGTTGAACTAGATGGCTCTGGAGGTCCCTTCCTGCTCTATGCTTGTGGTCACTGAGGTTTCCTGTGAAGCCAGAGAGACAACATGAGAAATCCTAGAATCCAAAGATTCATTTGAATCAATAGGACAAAGCTCTCCATTGATTTCTTGCAGTCACATAATCTCCCTCAATGGGTTTCCCCAGCATTGAGTCAGATCCTCTTCCTGGCCAGAGGACACTCCATGGCTCCCATCTCTTCTCCATCCCCAGAGCTTCCCACCTCCCAGACTTCAGGGGTTCTCAGTGGGCTACCTGTCCTATCCATTGGCAGGAAGCATCAATAGTTGGCTTTAACTAAGCGCTGCTAGAATCCTTGCTGTGATTAATAGCCGCCCCCCATCCTTCTGTAAAATGAGGGAGTAGGACTCCGCGATCACTACCAACCTTTCCAGCTTTCAATCACCCGCGTCTGGGCTCCCAGGACTTCAAAGAATCTTCCTGCCACCTCCTCACCAGCCCAGGAGCAAATCTACTTGACAGCTTGAGGCCCAGAAAGGTTGAACAACTTGCCCCAGGACACCCCGCACCTTGGCAGCCCAAATAAGGCTAGAAGCAGATTCCCAGGCCAGCATTTGGGTGCCTGATCCCTTCAGAGGGTGGGGACAGGGTGACTCCCTTCTGACAGCGGGGGACACTGTCCTGGCCGGCCACGCAGAGGGGAGGTCAGGACAGGGACTAGTGGTGAGGGGGTGGGAAAGGAAAAGGACTGGGAGAGGAAAGTCGGCATAGACGGGCTAGGAGGAGGGGCGAGGGGAAAGAAGCGCCGTCACTCCCCAGCGTGGGGTTTGGGACGAAGGTGGGGTGGGAAGAGCCTCGGCTCAGAGCTGGAGGACAGGAATGAATGAACCTCTCACTAGGAAGAGAAGGCAAGAACCAGAGAATGGAGTCCCCAAACCCCACGTGCGTCTCTCCCCAACCAGAGCCCTCGGCGCCTCACCCTCCTCACCTTTCCTCCAGAGACCCGGGGGACTCGGCGGTACCGCTCCCAGGAGGCTCTGGCTCCCTCCGCTCGCCTGCTCTCCCTGGGCGCTGGTGCTGTTTCACCTGGGGTTCCCAGGGCCAGGAGTCGGGGCACCCCGTGATGGGGCGTGGCTCCTGGGGAGGGGCCTGCACCCTCGCCCGGCAGCCCCGGAATTCTTCAGGGCTGCCTGGGCAAGGAGCTGGTTGGGCCGGTTTCAGCTCCCACGGCACTGGCAGCGTAGACTCAGGCTCCCCTCCGCCCTCCCCGGGAGTCACCCCTCGCTCCTCCTGCAGGATGACGGTGACAAGGAGGGAGGTGGTCTTGGCAGGCGATGGGCCATCATGGGGTGGCCCTGGCTCCCCAGACACAGGGGACCCTGTCCCGTGATCATCATAGCCAGCATCCTTTGCTTGCTGAGGAGAAAGAGTGGGAACTAGGAGGGAGAGGGCAGCCTCAGACCTCACTGAATCTTGGGACTGTAGGGTGTCAGTGGCTTCCCCCTGGGCATGGGGCTCTGCCACTTCCTTATCTGGGCTAAGGTCTGCCTCCTCCAGGAGGCCCTCAAGAACAGGATCCCTGGTACCCAAAGCAGCCTCGTGGAAGGGCCCATCCACCCCATGGCAGGTCAAGGGTTGTTTGAGGAGACCAGATGTAGAGGGCTCATCCTCTTGAGATTGTATCAGAGGCTGAGATCCTAGATGGGTGCAAGTGGCCAGGTCAGAAGCACTGCCCACAGCTGGTCTCTGCAGTCGTCCCAGGGAATGAGTGGATGTTCCCAGGCTCCTTCTCCGGGCCCACCGGCCCACACCCCAGTTCTGCAGATCCCATTCAGAGCTGCTCCGGACTCCTGCCTGGGGGAATGATAATCTTGGGTCATAATGCCTCATGGGCACCAACGTCTTGGGCCCTGACTTCCCTGTCCTCCCAGCTCTGGGCAGAATACTCTGGTTCTCGGAGACATTTTAGGAAGAATAGTGTTAAACCAGAGATCATCCAGAAAAGGATGACCAAGATGGTGGAAGGACCTTGAGTCTAAGCCATCTGAGATTTGGCTGAAGGACCCAGGCAAGGGAAACCTTAAGAGACAACATGATTGCTGTCTCTTTGACATTTGACAATTGAATATATGGACTGTCATTTGGAGGAGGGTTTAGACGTGTTCTTGCTTAGTCCCAGAGGGCAGGGCTAGCTAGGAGCCATGGTCAAGACCAGCTGGGCCACCTCCCAGGAGTCAGGAAGGCTGTGTGGACACGTTTCCCAAGCATGTTCCCTGCTCCTTCTCACTACCCTACTCACTGCCCCTACCTAGAGTGGAATGGAAGGAGCACTCAACTGGGAACCAGAAAACCTAGGTTCCAACCCTAGCCAAGGCTTAGTTGTGTGACCCAGAGCCAATTATTTCCCTTTTTGACCTTTAGTCTGCCGCTCCCCCCCTCCCCCATAAAATGAAAGGCTGTTCGAAATCCTTTGAGATATTATGATCTCTGTCTTGCTCCTTGCCAGCACAGATCTTGGGCCTTGGAGTTGGCTAGCTAGGAGGGCACCCTTATGTGTACAACCTGGGTCCACCGGGCCTTGAACCAAGAGGAATCGACCCAGTCCTACTGACAAGGTTGGCCTTGTCCCCTGACAAGGATTAGCCCCACCTTCCCAACAGGCAGAACCTGGACTCTGCCCCTCTTCCCAGGCACCCCCGCCCACAGCCACTGGCTGCTGTTTGGTTGTTATTGTTAAGGGGTAGGAGGTGCCAATCCCAGTGCCAGTCAGGCATAGTCCTTACGGGCAGCAGGGAAGGGAGGAGGCTGGCTTTGGGGAATTGGAGCCCAAAGAAATTATGGACTTGCCATAGGTCACACAGGAAGTCAGGGTCAGAGATAGTACAGGGACTCTCAGTCAGGATGGGAAGGGAGAGCTCACTCTTGGCCAAGGCCCTGACCAGAATGAATACGCTGAGGGACTGGGGAAGTGTACATGCATATATGTCTATGTGTACATAGGGGTGTCTGTGTGTTGGGGGAGTGATGGTGGCTATACAGAAGATCTGAGGAGGCAGGAATAATTCTAAGCCTAGATCAGGGTTTTATTGCTGAGAGTAGATTTATATTCTGATAGCTCCTTGAGAGTAGAGATTGTTTCTTTTTTTTTTTTTGGCATCTCTATCTCCAACACCTGGCACAGTGCCTGGCACATGGTAGGGACTTACTCAATAAATATTTGTTGGCTGATTGGTTAGGATTGACCCAGAATGCATATGGAGGAGAGGGTGAGGGTAACAGCCTTAAACTCAAGTTCCCTCTTCCCTTTGCTTCAGCCCATCCAGGTTGTCCCAATGGGGAACCTTAGCCTGGGACCCCATTGGTGCCAGAGGTCCTAACCCATTGCCCCTCTCCCTCCTGGGAGTCCCTGCCTCACAAGACTCCAAAGAGAATCACCAATGTGTTCCTTTGGGAAATAACATCCCCTTCCTAGTTTCTTCCTCTGAAAAATGGAAATAATGGAACTTTCATTATCTACCTAGCAGGGGTGTCATGAGGAAAGTATTCTGGAACATGCCAAATTCTCTGGAAGTTGGAACTTAGAGATGTAATCCATGGTGCCATAGGGTCCCAGTAGGAAGCCATTGACCCAAGAGCCCAGCTAAATAGCTCTATGAGCTATTATTATTATTGAGATTACTATTGAAAAGAACAACTACTATCAGTATTACCTTGCTGTTGTGGTTGGTGTTGCTGCTTTCCACCAGGTCTGGGCAGCTTTGGCCTTTCCAGGGCCTAGAGGAGAGAGTACCAGGGGAACAGAAGGGTGAGTAGTAGGCTCTCTTGTACTCTTCATTCATTCAAAATCCCACAAGGTTGGATTCCCTCCCATAAGAATATTTTCACCCAGGGCAAGCCAGTTGGGGGAGGGAGGAAGTCAAGAAGAGCAAAGAAGCCAGTCAGACATTGGGCAAAGCTCTACCCTTAGCCCCTTGGGGATTGTAGGGAAAGGAAGGGGCCAAAGGAGCAGTGCCATGGCCAGAGACCCTACGGAGGTGGCTCAGGATTAGTTGCATCCATCAGAAATGCAAAGAGGATAGCAGTCACTTCGGGGAACAAGTGCTCTTTAAGAGATGAGTCAGCACCCTGGGGTAAGGCTCTGTTCACCTTATGCTAGTTACAGCTCTGCCACCCTCTACCCCCTTCCTTTAATGCAGGAGTTCTTAACCTGGGGTCCATGAACTTAAAAAAAAAATCTGATAGCTGCATTTTGATATAATTGGTTTTCTTTATAATTTTATATATTTTATTCTATGCATTTTAAAAACCTTATTCTAAGGAGTCCATAAATTTCTTCAGGCTACCAAAGAGGCCCATGATACCAAAAAAAGGTTAAGAAACTTTGCATTGGACCCTGAGTATTACTCCTACACAAGGGTGGGCAAGAGAAAGTTAACTGTAATGCAAGATTCTTGGTGGAATCACAAAAGAAATTATTCTGCCTCTACACCTGTCTCTTCTCTCTCCACTGCCATCCTCACCCCCTGCTCCCCAGCTCCTTCTCTTACAGACCCACCCAAGGGACCCAAACCCTGCCAGAGATTGGGACAGGACAGAAAGAAGGAGAGAATCACCAATTGTTGGAAGTGACCTTAGAATAAGGAATGTCCTATCTGGGAGAGTGCCAAAACTGGGAGGGACCTAATTAGGAACATGGAATGTCAGCTGGAAATACCTTTGGACTAGAGTAGACTGTCAGCTGGGAGGAACCCTATAGATCCATCTAGTTTCCATTCAACAGATTTAGAAACTGAGATACAAAAGAGGGGATAATTAATGGTTCAAGCCTTTTAATTGTGTCTTCGTGACCCCACTTGGGGGTTTCTTGGCAAAGATATGGAGTGGTTTGCCAATTCCTTCAGAGGAGGAAACTGAGGCCAGCAGGGCAGTCACTTGTCCAAGGTCACACATCTAGTAATCCAGGGAATAGAGACAGACACAAATAGATACAGACAGATAGAGAGTCTCTGCCTAGCGATGCTCCCTTCCCCCATGGCTTCTGCCTGGTCCAGGCCCTGGGGGAGCTGGGATGGGGGCCCACAGGACACGGAGATCCCTGCATTCCCACGGCTGCCTGAAACCCAGGCCAGAGCCATGAACAGGCACACACATGCAGAGCCCGTCATCCACTTCCCTTCGTCCTGACTCTTCCTGACTCACACCTCCCTCTCGCAGGCAGGCTGGGGTAGGAGTCGGAGCTCCAGGATTGGGGCGGGAGTAGAGAGGCTGAGAAGAGTCGGGGTGTGGCTTCTGGCAGTAGGGTTAAAGGTCTGCCGGGTGTTTATTAGGCTTCAGGGGAGATGGGAAAGTCTCCCAATTGCCTTGACCCACACCCACACCGGGAGGCCCTGGGGGTCTTCCAGTATCCCATCCCTCCTTCCAGGCTTCCAGGGGATGCTCTGAGGGTCCCCCCCCCACCCTGCACCGGTGTTCTATGATCCAGGAGCCCTTCCAGCGCCACCAATCTTTGCCCGAAGGTTCCACTCCAGCTCCTACCCAACCGCCCCCGAGCCGTCCTTCTTCCTTGGGCACATCCTGACCAGCCAGCCCAGGCTCCTGGCTTCCTCCTTCTTCCCCAGCTTCCCCTCACCTTCCAGCCTCACAGCTGGCTACGAGGCTGCCCGATGACAGCTGGGGCCCAAGATAAGATCAAAACAAATTGCCGGGGTACCTCTGTACAAACACTCGGAGGCTCGGCACGGTCTACACCCGGTGTCTGTGGATGAGGAGCTTTGATGGTTAAGAATTTGGGTTACCGGGTGGAACTGAGCATTGGCTACGGGAAGGGGGTGGGAGGAGGGGAGGAAAAGAACATGAATCATGTAACCATGGAAAATTTTTCTTAATTAATCAATTAAATAAAATTAAAAAAAAAGAATTTCGGTTACAAGGAGATTGGACACTATGTTCATATACTCAGGAACTGAGGGAGCTGGAAGGAGCCTCAGACTTCACCCAGTCCAGCCCCCTTCCCTTTACAGCTAGGGAAACTGAGGCCTCCAGATCACACATTTAAAGCCCAAAAGGACTTCTTCATTGGTCACTGGTTTGCTTCTTTATGTCCAGATTATGTCCTCTCCCACCCCTGACTGAATTTAAACCCCTTGAGAGGATGGATTTTTTTTTGGGGGGGGGGGGTCTTTTCCCACCTAACAATGCCTGGCACATTGTTGTTGCTCAGTTCTTTCAGTCTTTTCCAGTTGACTCTTCCTGGCTCCACTTGGGGTTTTCTTTGCAAAGATATTGGAGTGGTTTGCCACTTCCTTCTCTAGCTCATTTGACAGATGAGGAAACTGAGGCAAATAGGGTGAAGGGACTTGCCCAGGGTCACACAGCTAGGAAGTATCTGAGGTCAGATTTCAACCAAGGAACAGGCGTCTTCTTGACTTCATTCCTTGTGCTCTATCCACTACCTGACACAGAGTTTGATTTTAAATTTTTCAAAAAATTGATTTTTAGTTGATTATTTCTTATTTAATTTATTTTATTACATTAAAAAGTTTGATTAAATGAACTGAATTGAATTTCCTTTTTTGTAGTTGCCTTATATAGCCTTGCCCAGGATCATACAGTGAGTTGGTGGCAGAGGCAGGACTAGAATCTCAAGAATGCCAGCCTGAAGACTGGGACAAAAGAGATTGAGGCCTATGAGCTGAAGTATACCTGGGCTGGTTTCCACCATACCCACAAGCCTAGGATAGGACTGATGAAAGGGTTAAAGATTGAGAATTCAAAAATTGAAAATGGAGAGTGGATTTAGGGGATAGAAATCCTAGATTTGGGGGCAGCTGGGTGGCTCAGTGGATTGAGAGTCAGGCCTGGAGACGGGAAGTCCTAGGTTCAAATCTGGCCTCAGACACTTCCCAGCTGTGTGACCCTGGGCAAGTCACTTGACCTCCATTGCCTAGCCCTTACCACTCTTCTGCCTTGGAGCCAATACACAGTATTGACTCCAAGACAGAAGGTAAGGGTTTAAAAAAAAAAAAAGAAATCCTAGATTTAAGCCTAGAAGAGATCTCAGAGGCTCTCTGGTCTCACTTCTCATTTCACAGAGGGGGAAACTAAGGCCCATGCCACCCAGGTGGTAAGTAGAAAATTAAGATTTGATTTCAGGACTTTGGATTCCAGATCCAGTGATCTTTTTCTGCCTCAATTTCCTCCTCTGTAAAAAGAAGATAATAATAGCACTTACTTCCTAGAGTTGTTATGAGGATCAAATGAGCTAACACATGCACAGTGCTTTGCAAACTTTTAAGTGATAGATAAACCTATATAAACAAATGCTCTACAAACCTAGGTAAATGCAATTATTTTTGTTATTTTCATTGTCATTTGGCTGTGTGACCTGGACAAGTTGCTTCCCTTCTTTGGGGTTTGGCTTCTTCATCTATAAAATGAAGGGCTCGATTGAGAATATTGGTCACCAGATCATTTCCAAGCTCCCTAATAGTTCTAAAGTTTAGGATTTCAGGCTTTTAATATCATGTCCCCTTGGAAAGCAGGGTGGTAGAGGAAGGAAGAGATGAAATAAAATCTATTAAGCACTGTGCTAAAAGTTTTACAAATAGTATCTCATGTAAACCTCACAAGAACACTGAGAAGTGGGTGCTATTCTCTCCATTTTACAGTTAGGGAAATTGAGGCAGACAAAAATGAAGTGATTTGGGGACCGCTGAATAGCTCAGTGAATGGAGAGTCAGACCTAGAGATAGGAGGCCCTGGGTTCAAATCTGACCTCAGACACCTCCATGTGTAACCCAGGGAAGTAATTTAACCCTATTTCCCTGGTCCTTAACTCTTCTGTCTTAGAACTGATACTGAGTAAGATAGAAGGTAAGGATTATTTTTTTTTAAGGGAGGGGAGCAGCTAAGTAGCTCAGTGGCTTGAGAGCCAGACCCACAGTTGGGTTCAAATTTGACCAGATATTTCCTACCTGGGTGACCTTGGGTAAGTCACTTAACCCCCATTGTCTAGCTCTTACTACTCTTCTGTCTTTTATTGGTTCTAAGACAGCAGGTAAGGGTCTAAAACAAAATAGAAGGTTATCTCCTATGGTATATCTACTGATGTTTACAGTAGTAGAAACTAAAGTCTTAGTATTAGTATGAAAATTATTTTGACTTCCAGGTTCCCAGATCCACTTTGAGACGCCCCTCTTTTTTTTTTTTCCAAACTCTCACTTTCTGTCCTAGTATCAATTGGAGGACAGAAAAGCAGCAAGCAATCAGCCTTAAGTGACTTGCCCAGGGTCACACAGCTAGGATGTGTCTGAGGGCAGATTTGAACCCAGGTCCTTCTGACTCCAGGTCTTTCACTCTATCCACTGAGCCCTAGCTGCCCCAATCCCTGGATCTTAGAGAACTGCCTGGGATGCACAGAGAAGTTAGTGACTTGTCCTAGGTCATAGGTCTAGAGTTAGGAGGGACTTCAGAAATCATATAATCCAATTTCTGTCCTTTTCCAGAGACCAAGGTGTTAAGTATCATGCCCAAATTCACGGTGCTAATAAGCATCCCAGGTAGGAGGGATGGATCCACCCTGGCGCTTTTACTCTAATTCCAGGACTATGCTATACCCCAATCTAGCACGCGTCGGAGGCACGAGTTGAGCTCAAGGCATCTTGACTCCAGGAACACTACCCCATGACATTTAAAATTCCGTTCACCTCTCACTCCCAAGAAAACCTAGAATGAAGAATAGGGAGTCTTCCAGCGCAACGATTCCGCATCCCATGGTCCGCGTTCTCTCCAATCCAACGTTCTAATTAGGGACCTGCATTCCACGGCTAGTATTTAATGTTCTCTGTTCCCTCCAGCGTCTCTACCCTTCTGTGCACACCTCAGGCACCCAGCGCCCTTGAATCCCGGCGCAGATCCGTCCCAGATCCCGGGAAGCCCACCCACGAGCGCGTAACCCTCCTCTAAAGAAGTCCTTCCGCGATGACAAGTTTCCACCCCTCTCACCTGTCCGGGACTCTGGGCTTTCCCGGCAGAGGTGGCTCCTTGCCCCTCCTGTCCCTCCGGCCCCCCAGCCCCGCTAGGACCTGGGTCAGGCGGGCTCCCAGAGCCCGAAGCCTCGGCCGCAGCCGGGGCCTCTCGGCCATGGCAGGGCAGGGGGCCGTCGAGGATTAGCTTTCTTCGGACGCTCCTTCCTTCCGTTCTCCCGGAGCTGGCCTTCTAGGACAGCTGAGCAGCGGCAGGGAGGTGGGGATGTGTGTGTCACCAGGATTCCATAGCGTTTACTGAGAAAACACCCCTCACCACCCGCCCCCGCCCACTGAGCAAACAGGAGCCGGGCCGGGAGCAGACGACGGCCGAAGGTGAGGGGCGGGGGGAGCGTCGTGGCAGACACTGGGTCGGCTCCTCTTTTAGGCTCTAGGGATTTAACGGGCCGGACTGGGGCGGGGAAGGGAGGCGAGGCTCCCGTCCCTGACCGCCCCCAGAGCGCTAGTCTCTCTCACGCCTTGGGGCTGGGCTGCGAATCTCACTGGTCTGCCTCTCTCAGCACTCTTAGGTGGGCGATCCTGCTTCGGGCTGCCAGGGGAAGGGAGTAAGGGAGCGGGGGCCAGAGCTGGGGACAAGGGTCGGAGGAAGCTGGAGGTAGATAGGTGAGGGAGGCACCCATGAGTAAGGGCTGGGGCCAGAGTCTAAAAACCTCCTCCAGCGTTAGACCTGGAAAGGTTCCGGCCAGCTCCCTGGCTAGATTTCTATTCCGCTCAAATCTGTTTGAAAGTGGCGTTCAGTTCAACAAAGGAAACCCCTTACTCCCTCCCTCCTAAAGCTAGCGGGGGATAGGAGACAGAAATCAAATCAACCTCGGGCTAAAATCATTGACCTAAATCTTACAGGAAATCTTGTCCCCATTGTCTAGCCCTTACCACTCTTCTGCCTTAGAACCAATACACAATATTGATTCCAAGATGGAAGGTGAGGGTTAAAAAAAAAAAAAAGACCACACTGGCTGTAGATACTTGGGTCTCTAGGCCTTGAGTGGACTGGGTTCCCCTTCTCCCCTCATCCATTTCAAGGCTTTCCCTTGTCATCTCTGCCTCTTGGTTTCTTTCCGTGGCTTCATTCAAGACAGCTTCTATTTCACCTTGTACTTTCTGGAGCCCTCTAGAGTCAGGGATCACCTCCCATCTACTCAGCATATATGTTGTTTCCCTTAGACTGAAAGATACTTGAGGGCAGGGCCAATTTTTGCCCATTTTTATTTAAAAAAATTTTTTTAATCCTTTCCTTCCGTCTTAGAATCGATACTATGTATTGGTTCCAAGGCAGAAGAGTGGTAAAGTTTTGCCCTTCTTTTAAGCCCTCTGAGCTTAGCACAGTGCCTAGTACATGGTAAATGATTATTAATAAATACTTGTTCACTGACTGACAAATTTGCCACTCTTTTCATAGTCAGTCAATGAACATTTATTAAGTACCTACTATGTGTCAGGCACTGTGCCAAATTCTGTGTATACAAAAAAGGAAAAAGACCATCCCTGCTCTGGAGAAGGTCATAGTCTAATTTATTATGATCCTTCAAATTACTTTCTACTGGACCCAATGAATCTTTGGACCCTAGTAAAATTATTTAGTCTCTGAACATATTTCCTCCTCTGGAAAGTGGGGATTCAGTTATACATTTGTTCATCAATTAACAAGCCTTTATTAAATATCTACCATGGGCTAGGTGTTGAACTCAGGGCAAGGAATAAAAAGACAAATTGGAATTCTATTTCTGTCTTCAAGGAGTACACTTTAGTCCCAGGACAATGACTTGCACATATGTTGATACACATAAAACACAACCAAGGCAAATTTGAAATAACCTTAGGGGGATTTAATGCCACTGGGGTGGGGGTGGAGGGACAGGAAAGACCTCATGCAGGCATTCCCTGAGCTAAATCTTACGGGAAACCTGGGAATTTAAAGACAGAGGGAAGGAGAGCTTTCCAGGTATGGAAAGGGACAGAGATGGGAGACTAAGTGACCTACGGGAGGCTCTGCTGAAAACCTGCTCTGACCAGACACTGTGCTGATCAAAGTGCCAAACTAAAAACAAATAGAGCCTTTGTAAACTCTCTGATCCTTATCCCAGCTCTTCTAGCAGGTTGCTGGGACTTCCCTGGCTTCGAGGGCAAGCTCTAGTATGGATATCTGCCCCTTGAAGGCTTTCAAGGTCCAGCTGTCTCTAATCATTCTTTCCTTGGGAGCCTGTTGGTGTCTAGGTACATATTCTCTGTGCATGTAGGTGTCTCTGGACCTGTTTCCTCCTCTGGAAACTGAGGAGAGGAGCAGGGAGGTACAAATAACAAGGCATAGGAACAGAGGTTCATGGTTCTCATTTGTAAAATAAGGAAAATAATGATGGCTCCCTTGCAGAGTTGTATCAAGGACAAGATTGGATAACATTTGTAAGTATTTAGTGCTATAGAAATGCTGGCTATTGTTTGTTTATTATTATTATTATTAGTCATAGATACACATGAGCCTGGGTATGGAGAGCAAACCACTGGCTCAACAGCTTCCTCTCTCCCCACCCAAAGACTTACAGCATTAATTGCCTAAACCACCACTAAGAAAGAACAATTGTATATTTGATATGCCCAGTACCCAAGAGGCAACCAATCAAAAAGGTACACAGGAAGCAGATGGAAAACATTTATTGAATATCCTGAAGTCTCTCAAGTGGAAGTGGAAAAAGTTGCCTGACCAAGAGAAATCTGTGCATACTTATGAGGACTGGCCAATGGGAACCCTGCTCTTTTTTACAGATGGTCCCTGTCCTCAAAGATCTTACATTCTGCTGGGTAGGATGAGGATAACTGATAGATCTCAAACCCATCAGTGACTTACAGGGAATGTCTACATGTGAAGACTTCCCTCAGATAGAATGGGATAGATGAGAACAATTTGTTCCAATAGCTACAAAGGCAGCTAAAGCAGATACCATGGAGCACTTAGAGCTTGACCAGACATCAAAGATGTCAAGGTTGTCCACTGCATCCTGGACCATCACCAGCCATCCTGACTTATGTCTTGCCACTGGACTCTGGATGACTCCGGAAGAGAGGGTGAGGCTGATGGCTTTGTGCAACTCTGCCCCGCTTAAATCCAATTCATATGTAAATCAAGAAAGTCACAGGTCCTCTTCCAAAATGAAGGATGAAAAGAGATAATAATGAAAAATGTTGGTACAAAAATATTTATAGCTGCGCTCTTTGTGGTGGCCCAAAACTGGAAAACGAGGGGATGTCCATCGATTGGGGAATGGCTGAACAAATTGTGGTATAAGTTGGTGATGGATTACTATTGTGCAATAAGGAACACTAAACTGCTTGATTTCTACATGAGCTGGAAAGACCTCCATGAACTGATGTGGAGTGAAATGAGCAGAACCAGGAGATGGGAAGATCATATCTAATTGACTTTGCTACTCATAGCAATGCAATGACCCAGGACAATCCAGAGGGACTTATGAGAAAGAACACTAACCGCATCCAGAGAAAAAACTGGGGGAGTTGAAACTCAGCAGGAAAACATTTGATTTTTCACTTGTTTATATGGGTATTGGATGTGGGGTTTTGATTTTTAAAGGATTATTACAAAAATGAATAATATGGAAATAGATATTGAGTGATAATACATGTATAACCCAGTGAAATTGCTTGTTAGTTCTGGGAGGGGGGAGGGAAAGAACATGAATCATGGAATCATGGAAAAATACTTAAATTAGAAAAAATAAAATATTTTTTAAAATGGATGAACAACGACCACAACAACATTCTATTGGGAAATAATCAATATTACCTATAGTACCTAACTGCAAAACCTTACACTCTGTCCTTCAGGATCCATTTCCTATCTCCCTCTCTTCTTCCTCCCCTTGGGCCCTTGTTCTTAGCTCTGGGCTCTTACCATTCTCTGGATTACCCTTGGTGGCCAGAGAGCCAAAGGCATGGCTGCAGAAGGAGGATAGCCTGGAGATGCTGGGACTCCCCCTCCCCTCCCCATCTAAGGATCAAATTAAATACTGTATGCAAGCCATAAACCTTTGTAGAAATGCCATAATCATTATTATCCTTATGATTTCTCTAGCTTTAAGTTTTACAAAGTCTATTCCTCCTAAGAACCTAGTGAATGTTATTATTTCTGTTTTAAAGATGCTGGTGCCTCACATAGTGCTTTGCAAACAGCAGGCGCTTAATAAATGCTTCTTGAATTGTTGATTGATTAACTCCAACACAATCAGAAGAATGTGGAGTCTGGAGGGTCTGAATGCAATTTTCAGAAACCCACAAACCCCCCAAGTACATCCATATGACCAGAGACACCGGCAGGCATATAGATGTGCCCAGACACCCATGGGCAAAAGGCATGGCTATACATAAACAGTCTACACCTATAATTGCCGCTCTGAGGCAGATGTCCAGATGGGCTCTTTAGGAGCTATTCCCTCCTGGGAAAGACCAGAAAGTCTAGGGATCCTCCGCAGAGTAGGCAGGAGCCTGGTATATCTTCCCAGCAAGATGCTCTGATGACCATTAGAGGGAGACAGAGAAGAGCAGGTCCTGCACCCTGAAGCCTGGACAAGAGCCCAGCCCCAGCCTCCACCAGCAATGCATCCCCCTCTCTCTTTGCTCTTCTGGTCCTTTCTCTCCCTGGATTATTGTGGTGCGATTACTGGATTATTGGATACACTATATGGATTATTAGAGACAATATTCTGCCCTCCTACTGATACTTGTTGAAATTCTGCTATTCCTTCAAGGTTCAACTCAAGTTCTCCATCCTTCCCTGATTTTCCTTCTAGAAGAAATACACCATTCTGCCCCATCTCCGCCGATTCCGCAGGCTTCCCTGACTTCTGCACACCTTCCTCATTCTGATTGGTGTGAGAGCAATTTGCTTACATGTTGTATCCCCTCTACTAGAGTGCTAGCTGCTTAAGGATAGGGGTTGGGGGTAGGGTGGGGAGTTGCCCCTAGCAGTAATAAGCTGGATCTGGCTCATACAGGCCCTGGAGAACCAATTGTTGAATTCTGTGTGCCCATTTATACCCCAGAAATCAGCAAATACTACTATAAATCGGGGACTTTATTTATATTTTAATGGATTGTCCAGACCTCAATTAAAAAATAAATTTTTTTAAACCCTCACCTTCTGTCTTAGAATCCCCTCCAGACCTCAATTAAATTTAAGAGAAACTTAATTTAAAATTAAACTTTAAAAAATTTAATTAATTAAGAAAGGGGGGGGCAGCTGGGTAGCTCAGTGGATTGAGAATCAGGTCTAGAGATGGGAGGTCCTAGGTTCAAATCTGGCCTCGGACACTTCCCAATTGTGTGATCCTAGGCAAGTCACTTAACCACCCATTGTCTAGCCTTTACTATTCTTCTGCCTTGGAACCAATACCCAACATTGATTCTAAGGTGGAAGGTCAGGGTTTAAAAATAAAAAATAACACGGGAACTTGCTTGTGGAACCTTAGACAAATCCTTGGTCTCTTGAGGCCTCAGTTTCCTCATCTGTAAAATGAAGTGGTTGGACTCAATGATTTTGAAGATTCCTTCCAGCTCTAACATTTCACTCTATGAGCCTATGAGCTCATTTGTCTAGCCTTTACCACTCTTCTGCCTTGGAACCAATATATAGTATTAATTCCAAGATGGACGGTAAGGGTTTAAAAAAAATTAAATTAAAAAAATTAAACTTAAAAGTGTGTTGTGGGCCAGCTTAGTGGATAGAGTGCCAAGCCCAGAATCAGCAGGACCTGTGTTCAAATCTGACCTTAGACACTCCTAGCTGTGCGACATTGGACAAGTCACTTAAACCCTAGTTGCTTAACCTTTTCAGTTCATCTGCTTTAGAATCAACACTTAGTAGTGATACTAAAAGAGAAGGTAAGGTTTGTTGGGTTTTTCAAAATGAGTTTTATATATAGTTTTTGTCCAGAGAGCTGTTTGTTAAATATTTACCAGCACAGTCCTGCAAAATACCCTGAATAGAGTAAAGACACAATAAACATTTGTCGAACTCAGCTGAATTCAGAGGAATCTAAATTCAAACAAAAACGAAGGATCTCCGTTCTCTTGGTGCCACGGACAAACATGCTTTGAGCTAGGGGAGGCAGCCCTTCTTAGCTGAAAGAATATGGGCTTTAAAAGTAGGAGACACCAAATCAGAAAGTTCTCTGCGATGGGAGCAACAAAACTTTAAGTGCTGCCCTGTGCTCTGTGGTGCCTGTTCTCTCTACCCCTACCAATAATGTGGAGAAGGGCATGTTTGCTTCTTAGAATGTTCCAGTTGAAACTCTACCTTCCCTTTGAGGACTGTAAAGGAATCAGCATTGTATGTTATAGGCTAGAAACATAGTATTTAATGGGTGGATCGGACTACGGGAGAGGGAGAAAGGAGCCGATCGTTAGAGCGTGCACAAAAGCTACCATTCTCTCCAATTTAGCTTCTATTTTTCTTGTTTGTACATAATTGTTTGTGTGTTGTTTTCCCTAATGAGCTATGAGTTTCTCGATAGCAAGGAATGGGGTTTTTTTTGGGGGGGGGTGAACAGTTGCCTGCTTTTGTATTCCAAGTGCTTGGCACATAGTAGGCACTTAATTGATGTTCATCATTGACTGACATAAGGGGTAATGATCACTGGTCATGGGAGGATTAGGCAGAGACCAAGAGCTTTCTCCTTGGCTGGAAAGTTGGAAGAACTGATGATTTAGGGTTTCCTGAGCCTAGAAGCGAGTGAGTATGGGAAAAGTGTCTTTGCTGAGAAAACCCCCAAAAGGGGACACAAAGAGTCAGACATGACTGCAGGGATGCAACAACAAAAATGAAATGGGCTACTTTGGGAGGTCATGTGTTCCCCCTCCTTGGAAGGCTTTAAGTAGAGCCTAGATGTCCACTTGTTGGGGAACATTATTATGGGAATTGCTTTCTTGTATGAGTCGTAATAGATGGGAGCTGGACTCCCTTCTCATCAGATTTTGTAATTCTGTGAATTCAACAAAACTAACCATATATTGAAAAGCCTAACGAATATTCCAGACCCATCATCCCTCCCCTCTGCAAAGCAACAAGGAGAGATGTCATCTCATACCTCTTATGGAGCCAGATTTGGTTATTTTAAAGTTTCTCCGCTTTCTCAGCTTACTCTTCTTTTGGTTGGCATTACTGTATTCTAAGTAATGTCCACCGGGGGGTGCAGCAGACTTGGAATCAGGAAATCCTGAATTTGAATTCTGCCTTAAACACTGTGCATCTCTGGGCAAGTCACTTCACCTGTATAAAATGGGAACAGTGATATCACCTGTGCTGTGGAGAGGCTAAAATGAGGTCATGTTTGTAAAGTGTTCTGCGAGTCTTACAGAGCTATATAAATGTGAGCTATTATTATAGAGTCATTGTGTATATATTGCTTTCCTGGTTCTACCTACTTCCCTTTGCATCCGTTGATGTCTTTTTATGCTTCTCTGAATTAATTGTATTTATCATTCTTTTCAGCACAGTAAGATTTCATTATATTCCATGACTTGTGTTTTTTGTATTATAAACAAGAAAATTTAAAAAAATGATTTGCCTTTATAAAGAAGGTCAGAAAACGGGGGTCATATACGACATTTGTAAATGTATTCCATATGGTTTGTTTAATATGTGTATAGGCATGTTTATATAAATTGAACATGGGAGTAGCAACATTACCATCTTGTCTAGATTCCCTACTGAATTTCCTTTCGCTTTCTTCTGTGGATTGTGTGTATTCATTGACACTCTTTGTATTATGTCACATAAAAGAGATGTCACTCCATCTCTTTTCCCCTTTTCCCTCAAATATAGCCCTCCCTTACAAAAGTGTAGTCAAGCAAAACATATTTGTACTAGGATTGTCGTTTCTAAACATGGATGCCTCATGCTGTACCTACCATTCATCACCTCTCCGCCAAGAGATGAGAAGCTTCCTTATCATCTGTCTTCTGGATTCGTGACTGATCTCGCCTCTCTCCAAACCACATCCCTATAACTGTCAAATTGAAATTCCTAAAATACCAATACGGTGGATCATTCTCCTGTTCAGAAATTTCCAGTAGCTCCCTGTATTGCCTCTAGGATAATATACAGACGTCTCAGTATGGTTGTTACTGGGAAATTAGTCAGTGAGAACCCTGTCCTGGGCACACTCACAACAGACTGCCCTGATCACTAACTTTTAGGACTGGGCTAAGTTCTGAGAATACAAGAAAAAGCAATAACAGCCCCTGCCTTCAAGGATTTTAGTTTTTTTAATTAACTTTTACAAATCAGGGTTTAATTTATTGTTTTCTTGATTGTCTAGATCAGAGGTGTCAAATTCTCATAAAACACTCATACAAAAATGTAATTGGAACAAGTTTAACAAAGTAAAAAAATATAACAAATAATGTTCACTTATGGTTTCTTTAAAATAATATTTTATTTTCTCTTATTACATGTAAAACTATTTTTAAACATTTTTAAGTTTTGAGTTCTAAATTATCTCCTTTCTTTTGACCTTCCCTCCACCACTCCCTCCCTGCCTTCCTCCCTCCCTGAGAAAATAAGCAATCTGATATACATTTTACATATGTAATCATATAAAACATAGATCTCAAAGAGGAGAAGGAAAAGGAGGGGAGAGGAGAGGAGAGAGAGAGAGAGAGAGAGAGAGAGAGAGAGAGAGAGAGAGAGAGAGAGAGAGAGAGAGAGAGAGAGAGAAAGCATGTTCCAGTCTGCATTCAGACTCCATCAGTTCTTTCTTAAAAGGCAGATGGTATTTTTCATCATGAGTCTCTGAGATCATCTTGAATCACAGCCTTGCTAAGAATAACTAAAGACCCTGAGTTCTAATGTGGGGGGGGGGAGACAATATCTACACAAATAGGTATTTACATAAAGAACAGAAGGAAGTTAGAGGAGAAGTCATTAGCAACAGAAGATTGGTAGCCAAGTCAAGGAAAGTATCCTACTCTAAGAAGGGGTACCCCAGTTATACATCTGTGAGCACCCTTGTCTCTTTTATAAGGGATGAAGAAGATGCCTTCAGAATGGGTTCTGCCTTATAAAGGGGCCAGAAAATGCCCACTCAATAAAAGAAGGATAGAGTGTCTAGGTAAGCCCAGCTCCCAGGACCAGAAGGAATTGCTCAGGTAGTACAGTAGATAAGAAGGTCTCTATGATCCCAGGTGGGGGGCACCACTGATATTCTGGGAGTACAATGAAGAATGTTTCTTGTGAAGTTTTAAGGATTATTTCTTATAACCTGGTAGCATCTGCAGTCTGAGGATCTGGGTTCAAATCCCATTTCTGATGCATACTATTTATGTAATCACAATCTCCCTGAGCCTCAGTTTCTGCATCTGTTAAGTAACAAGCTTAGATTAGATGGCCCTTGTGATCCTATGCCCCTTCCCCCCATTTGTGCTATTTTATGTACTGTGTCCCTGTTAGGATGAAGAGTTTAATTGTTTTTAAGTGAAAATCCTTTGGTGCTTGTTTCAGAGACAAGAGAAGAAGGAAGAAACTTGTAACCTTTGTTCAAAAAAGAGACTCTCAGGCAAAAGAACTGGTGGTAGCAGCTAGGAAGGAATGGGAAAACCTGTATCTGGGAAACTGAGGGAGAGAAGGGGAAATTGCCTAGGGGAAGACACCAGAAAGAGCAGCTAATGCTTCCTTCATGAGGAAAACCACTCTGCCCACAGAAATTGGTGCCTTCTCTGCAATTTAGGATCTTGGAGTTGTCTGGGGGCCTTCAGCAGTTAATTAACTTGCCCAAAGTTATGCAGCCAGCATCTATTACACAGAGGATTTGAACTCAGGTCTTTTCACTTTCCAGGCTGACTGTTTGCCACCTACCCCATCTTTCCTCCAGAGTAGCTGCTGTAGAAATATTTGTTTCTGTTGCTGATGATTTGGGTTGTGACCAGTTGGTGGCAGTATGGAAGAGCCAAGACACCAGGGCTTAAGTACCAGCTGTTCTAGTCTTCTTCCCTTCTGTCCATCTCAGTTCCTCCTCTGTCTAAGCAAGGCTGGAATAGTAGCTCTCTAAAGCACCTTCCAATTCTAAATGTCTGTGTACCGAGGGCCCTCCAATTCAATGCAATTCAGTAAGCTTTTGTTTTTATCTTTATTTTGTTGCTAGTTTCGCAACATATCCTTTATTGTACAAAGAAAATTAAAAAAGATGTGCATTACGAACTGTCATAAAGCAGGTTCATCTGGGTGGCTTCCTACTGTCCTACCCACCTTGACCAGGGGGTGAGTTAGCAAAAGGACAAACCTGTGGGCCAGTGGAAGATGCCCCCTCTCATGTCCCAGGTAGTCAGTCAGGTTATGGATAGAGAAATACTGGGCTTCACTGTCCCTCATCCAGCTACCTAGATGGTGCCAGGCAGCTGCTCTTCCTTGTCTCTTGGGGACCAGCCAAGATGTAAAGGTAGATTGTAATGGTGCAAGGATAGGTTCTAGGCAATAGAGGACTCCTTTCTTGCCTTTGAAAATCCATAATGGAACACAGAATGTCAAAACTAGGAGGCCCCTTAGAATACAGAAGAACAGAGCTAGGAGGGCCCTTAGAACCCAGAATGTCAGAGGTGGGGGGAGCTTAGAACAGAGAATGTTAGAGCTGGGAGAGACCTTAGAACAGAGACTGTCAGAGCTAGGAGAGACCTTAGAACAGAGAATGTCAGAGCTAGGAGAGACCTTAGAACAGAGAATGTCAGAGCTGGGAGAGACCTTAGAACAGAGACTGTCAGAGCTAGGAGAGACCTTAGAACAGAGACTGTCAGAGCTAGGAGAGACCTTAGAACAGAGAATGTCAGAGCTGGGAGAGAGCTTAGAACACAGAATGTCAGAGCTGTGAGAGACCTTAGAACAGAGAATGTCAGAGCTGGGAGAGAGCTTAGAACAGAGAATGTCAGAGCTGGGAGAGCCCTTAGAACAGAGAATGTCAGAGCTGGGAGAGACCTTAGAACAGAGACTGTCAGAGCTAGGAGAGACCATAGAACAGAGAATGTCAGAGCTGGGAGAGAGCTTAGAACAGAGAATGTCAGAGCTGTGAGAGACCTTAGAACAGAGACTGTCAGAGCTAGGAGAGACCTTAGAACAGAGAATGTCAGAGCTGGGAGAGAGCTTAGAACACAGAATGTCAGAGCTGTGAGAGACCTTAGAACAGAGAATGTCAGAGCTGGGAGAGACCTTAGAACAGAGAATGTCAGAGCTGGGAGAGACCTTAGAACAGAGACTGTCAGAGCTAGGAGAGACCTTAGAACAGAGAATGTCAGAGCTGGGAGAGAGCTTAGAACAGAGAATGTCAGAGCTGGGAGAGCCCTTAGAACAGAGAATGTCAGAGCTGGGAGAGACCTTAGAACAGAGACTGTCAGAGCTAGGAGAGACCATAGAACAGAGAATGTCAGAGCTGGGAGAGAGCTTAGAACAGAGAATGTCAGAGCTGTGAGAGACCTTAGAACAGAGACTGTCAGAGCTAGGAGAGACCTTAGAACAGAGAATGTCAGAGCTAGGAGAGTCCTTAGAACAGAGAATGTCAGAGCTGGGAGAGAGCTTAGAACACAGAATGTCAGAGCTGGGAGAGAGCTTAGAACACAGAATGTCATAGGTGGGAAGGATCTTAGAACAGAGAATGTCAGAGCTGGGAGAGACCTTAGAACAGAGAATGCCAGAGCTGGGAGGACCGGAAGAACAAAGAATATCAAAGCTGGGAGGGCTCTTCAGACATAGGATATCAGAGCTGGGAGGGTTTTTAGGACAGATTGTCAGAACTTGGAAGGGATATTAGAAACCATCACATCTGACCCAGATAGCTCTAGAAAGCTTCCAAGCATTCTAGTCATCCCCATCCCCTCCCTATTTGAGGCTTCCAGGCAGAAAGCATGAAAGCATGACCCCTAGGAAGGATTATAATGACCAGTGCTGTGCCCACCAGGCCAACTCAGAAGAGTTCAGCTTAGTAACTGTCTTTTCCCCAGCTCCTATTGCCAGGCTGTTGTGATCCTGAAAATCAAACAGGCTGGCCTAGAGGCTTTCCCCTGGCACCGGTGGTCTCAGTGCCCACTGGCCACAGCAATGCCAGCTTCTCCAGTTTCTGGGTGCCCTCCCAAGCATGGGGCCAGCAGGCAGCATGGGAACAGGGAAGTATGGCCAGGACACAAACGCAGCTCTTGTTGCTTGAACAATGAGTGCAGCTGCAGGTGAGTCTTGAGGCTGCTCATGCTGCTGAAACACTTGTGGCAAACCTAGTGTAGGGGTGGAAGGCATGGGTGTCACTGAGCCATCCATTGTCCCTGTGCCTTCCATCTCCTTGTCCACCTTCTAGACTCAGCCTCTCTGCTCCCTTCTTCTCAAGGACTTCTCAGTTCATTAACTCCCACCTCACTCTCCTCTCTGCTCCTTTCTGTCTCTCCTCAACCCTGTATTGGATTTTTCCTCCTCCAGAAAAACTTCCTGGATTAATTTTTTTCCACTGCATTCTTCCAGCTGCCTGATGGATGGTATGGGAGGAGGGTGTGAGGTCAGTCTAGCCCAACCTCTCATTTTACAGATGGGAAAACTAAGGCTCAGGGGAAAGGATGGGAGGTTGGAGTAGAGGATCTCACCGAGCACTGGTAAGGCCGATCTCCTGAGTGGACCAGCTGGTGTTTCTGCAGGTGGGCAAGCTGGGTGAAACTCTTCTGACAAAGAGGACATTGAAAGGGCCGTTCTCCACTATGGACCCGGAAGTGGACCTGGGAAAGGGAGAAGGAGAGTCTGGGAACTTCCAGAAACAGACTGCTCTAGGGACAATTCTTCCTGCTCTCCTCTCCTTCCCTAAGTTTCCCTAAGCTCTCTACTTCCCATCTCATCTCTTTATCTTTCCAAGATTTTTCCCCTCTCTATTCCCTCTAATTTCCAAGATTCCCTCTCTATTTCCTCCTCTCTTTATGCCTCTTGAACTCCCAATCTCTTGACCTTCCCTTCCTCTCCTGGGCATCCTTCTTTCTCTCTGAACATCTCCACTCCTCCAGGACTTCTCAGATACCCCCATCTTCTTTTTCTTTTTTTAACAGAGTAGGGAAATGATCAGGAAAGTTATGTGATATGTTCCAGGTCACCCAGCTACCTTAATTCAAGCCAATGAAATAACTAAATTCCAGAAACATTTGTTAAGCACCTACTATGTGCAGAGCACTTGACTACATGCTAGGTAGTGACTGAGGGGGCTAGATCAGAATTTGGAGGATCTGTGTTCCAATTTCAGCTCTGCCTCTTGCTAACTCTACATGGGCAACAGCTTTTGGTCTTTACTTGACTTTTCTGGGTCTGAATTTACTCAGCTATGAAATGACTCATTGATTTCTCAAATTTCTTCTAGCCCGAAATCTATGATCTTATCATCTCTAAAGTAGCTTCTAGTGAGGGGGAAATGTTTTGCTGTTTTTCGGAGAAAAATATATATAGACATGGGCATTTAATCTGCGTTATTAATATTTTCTCTATTACTCTCTTAAGTAGAGACAATCAAGAAAACAATAAATAAACTGATTTGTAGCAGTTGCCAGTTTCTAATGCTCACACTGAAAATGTAACAATCAGCTCTTAGAAACTAGCATACCCTTGTTTCTGGCTCTAATCATTTATGAATTTATACCTCTGAAGATATTCTCTTGCTCCCATGGCACCCAGCCCCTGCTGGTGATCCCACATCTCAGGGCATACCCAATCAGGGTTAACCCTTACCCCTCCAGGCCTTCTATCCCACCTATGATCTTTCCACTTCGTGTTTTAATCTCTACCCCCTCCAAACCTTCCTTGATTTTTATCTCTTTTTTTCTTTTCCTTTTTCAGAGTAGAGAGGAGAAGGGGTAAGGGGTGATATATTAGGATGGCTTGGAGTGGCCACACCTAAAGAAATGGCATTGGGATCCAAGGAGGAAAAGGAAGAGTTGGAGTAGAGAAGGAGATACTGTTATGGGCTACCTTGAGGTTGGAGAGCTGTCTGAAACTCTTGGCACAAATATTGCACTTGTACAAGACTCTGCCATTCTCGTTCTTCAGCAGAGATGACCGGGCTGTGGTGCCCAACCTGGGAATTCTGCCAGCTTTGCCTGCAACAGCCTCTGAGTCCAACTCTGTAGAACAATACTGGGAAGATGAAAGGCTCTCATCCCTGGCCTTACTTGGGACCGACAGTCCAACAGGAGAGGGTGAAAATGTGGTCTGTGAAGGGGAGTGGGCACCAAGGGAATATGGCCCATCAGGGTGTATCAACTGATCAGCCCAGTCAGGATAGAGAGTATCCAGGGGTGGGAGAAAGAGGGGACAGTAGTGGGGGCCATAGGCTAAGAAACATGTCTTTGGTGAGGACAAGGGCTTAATGGGCAAGAGAAGGGGGAAGGAAGGGCACAGAGGGTGGCGATTTAATGAGAACTTCATGTTGAAAGGGATAGGAGCTGGACTAGGATGTGAAGCAGGAAGGCTGGCACTCCGAGATTCACTCTCTGCCTTCTTGCCCAGAAGATGCTTGGCTGTGAGTTTCAGGTCATCAGTGGAACCCAGAATTGACTCTGAGGTCTTGCACTCTTGGGGGAAATGAGGTACTGTATGAGAAGGGACAGGGAAAGACAAAAAACATAGTAATCAGAACCAAAGACTCCATGGGGGAAGTCTTTCCTCTTGTCTATATCCATCCCCCCAACTGAAATCAGTCCATTCCAGTTCATTAGAAGTCTGGAGCCCAAGATTCTAATCCTGCTTCTGCAATAAACCAACTCAGTAACCCTTATTAGCTTCTCCTTCTTAAGGTTCCTCCCTACTCTGACATTCTAAATTCTAAGATCATGTCTAGCTTTCACATTCTATGTCCTTTGTTGCAAATTTTATGTCCCTGCATTGATATTCCATGCTCTAAGATCACTGTTTTAAGATCCCTTTCATCACTAACATTCAATGCCCTAAGCTCCCTTCCAGCTCTGACATTCTCTGTTCTAAGCTCCCTTCCAGCTCTGACATTCTCTGTTCTAAGGTCTCTCCCAGCTCTGACATTCTCTATTCTAAGGTCTCTCCCAGCTCTGACATTCTCTGTTCTAAGATCTCTCCCAGCTCTGACATTCTCTGTTCTAAGGTCTCTCCCAGCTCTGACATTCTCTGTTTTAAGGTCTCTCCCAGCTCTGACATTCTCTGGTCTAAGGTCTCTCCCAGCTCTGACATTCTCTGTTCTAAGGTCTCTCCCAGCTCTGACATTCTCTGGTCTAAGGTCTCTCCCAGCTCTGACATTCTCTGTTTTAAGGTCTCTCCCAGCTCTGACATTCTCTGTTCCAAGGTCTCTCCCAGCTCTGACATTCTCTGTTCTAAGATCTCTCCCAGCTCTGACAGTCTCTGTTCCAAGGTATCTCCCAGCTCTGACATTCTCTGTTTTAAGGTCTCTCCCAGCTCTGACATTCTCTGTTCTAAGGTCTCTCCCAGCTCTGACATTCTCTGTTCTAAGATCTCTCCCAGCTCTGACAGTCTCTGTTCCAAGGTATCTCCCAGCTCTGACATTCTCTGTTTTAAGGTCTCTCCCAGCTCTGACATTCTCTGTTCTAAGGTCTCTCCCAGCTCTGACATTCTCTGTTCTAAGGTGTCTCCCAGCTCTGACATTCTCTGTTTTAAGGTCTCTCCCAGCTCTGACATTCTCTGTTCTAAGGGTCCTCCCTCTTCTGATTTATTCTATATTCTAAGAGCCCTCCCAGATCTGATATTCTATCTTCTAAGGTTCCCCTTCCCTACTCTCTGGCCCAGAAGAAAGGAAATGGGAATGTGGGTCATGTCCTCAGCCAAGGAATCAGAATCACAGTGGCCAGAAGTCTCGCAACCCTCATTGTGCCTCCTTTTTCCTCAATGAGTCCTCATCCTTCTGATTCATCCCAGTGATCAAGCATCCCCTCTCCAGGTCCCCATCCTCACCCTCAGGGTAAGACCTCAGTCCCTTGGTTGAACACCCTACTCCTGAATTCTTCTCAGTCCAAAAACATGAGAACAAAACAACCCTCTCCATGGTTAACATAGTCCTTACTCAGAGCCTGACCTCCCAAGGCAGCATCCAGGGGGTTGGGCCTCAAGTTGCAGGTGTAGAGATCCAGGTGTGGTGGGCAGGCCAACAGGGTGGGCAAAGCAGATGTTGGTTTTGTAGAGTACATCCAGTTATCACAATGAGAAGCTGAGGCATCTGCCCTAGGAAGGAACTCCTTAAAGGGCCAGCAAGGCTGAAAGTAGAGGGGTGGGGAACATTGGGGCTGAGTGGATTAAAGAGCCAGATCCTTTGGACATTTTCTAAGGTTCTGGACAAAGAATCCCAGGGGCAGCAAGGACTTTCTTCTGAGTCACAGGATTCAGATTTCATCTGAAGTCCTTTCTTTTCCTGAGGCCCTTGTCTTTACAAAGTTCTGCTGGAGTGATTAGTTCCTGAGATGGAAGTGAAGGTGGAAGGGAGGTTGAGTAATGGGAAGAAGGTTGCACTTCTGGACCTCTCATTCAAAGAACACCTCCCCACTCATTTATTACCTTTCTCTAAGATTGCCCCAACCTTTTGAGAACATTTCCTCCTCAAAGACTTTCCTTCTCCCCGACAGATTTTAATTTTTCCTTTCCAGGATGATCTAGATGCTTCGTGGTTTCTTTGCCATCCTCCCTGACTTTCCTATCCTTAATCCTTGCCCACTCCCAGACTTCTGCCCATTCCTGCATCTGACCCTTCCAAACTCAGACCTCCCCATTTTTCCTAGGACTCCCATGGATCTCAGCTTCCCTGAGACCTCTCATTCCTCTGAGAATGTCTCATCCCCACCAAGACCTCCCTGTCTTCTTTCAGAACTCTTTTTTTCTCTCTTCTCAGAATCTTTTCATTTTCCTCTAAAACCTTCCCATTTCCTTACCATTTCTCACCTTCCTCCCATTCCATAACAACCTCCCTCCCATCTCTCCAAAACTCAGAACCTCTTACCACCTAAAGGATCTCCCTACCTCCTTCCCTCCCCATGGCTAGTAACCTCATTAGCTTAGACCAGGGGAACAAAAAAATGGAGGGCCATGGACTTAAGCATTGACTCCTTCCCATTTGAATACATCTCCCTGGTGAGAGAGTCTCAGGTTTCTCTCTTCAGGCAGCCAAGTAGGACAGTGACTAGAGTACTGGACCTGGAATCAGGAGGACCTGAGTTCAAATTTGACCTCAGACACTGATCCTGGGCAAGTCAGTTAACCTCTGTTTGCCTAAGCTTCCTCAACTGAAAATGGTGACTAATAACAGCACTTACCTCCTAGAGTTGTTATGAGGATCAGCAATGAGCTAATATTTGTAAAGTGCTTAGCATATAACGGGCACTATATAAATGCTTATTTCCTCCCTACTCAGCCAGACCTAAGCTTTGAGGGAAGGGGACAAATCCTATGACTCAGTTCCTTGTGGTTTCCACTTTTGGACATTTTTATTGTCCTCATTCCACCCCCAGGAGTTCCCTTAACCCAATGCTTCTGCCAAGTTCCTGAGGAGATGGATACCCTCCAGGTCCCTCAAAATGCCCCCTAGACAGCCTCAGCCCCACTAGACATCTTATTCTTTCTTTCCTTTCCTTTCCTTTCCTTTCCTTTCCTTTCCTTTCCTTTCCTTTCCTTTCCTTTCCTTTCCTTTCCTTTCCTTTCCTTTCCTTTCCTTTCCTTTCCTTTCCTTTCCTTTCCTTTCCTTTCCTTTCCTTTCCTTTCCTTTCCTTTCCTTTCTTTTCTTTTCTCCTCATCCTTCCTAATAATAACATAAGCTCACATTTCTATAAGTCAAAGCATGGCATGGTGTCATCGGCCTTACTACCAGAACAGATCCACTTCTGACCCAGATTATGTGACCCTGCCTTATAAAATGCAGAGAAGATGCCAACCTGACTTAGTAGAGGTAGTTTCTTCACATGGGAGTTTCCTTTACTGCTGAACTCAAAGGTCTAGTCCCAACCCCAATCCCTCTCCCCTCCACAGTTTCCAAAGGGCTTTCCTCCCTGTAACTTTCTAAAATAACTCTCTAAAGGGAAGCTAGGTGGCTCAGGGATAGATCACCACACCTGCAGAGTCAGAAAGACCTGGGTTCAAATCTGGATTCAGATACTTCCCAACTATTTGGCCATGGGCAAGTCACTTAATCCCTTTTGCCTAGCCCTTGCCCTCCTATCTTAGAGTTGTTACTAGGATAGAAAGTAAGGGTTAAACATAAATTAATTAACTCTCTAAATTAGTTGGTACAGGTACTGCTAGCCTCATCTTTGCCATAAGGAAACAGCCTCTGAGAAAGGATGGTGAACAAAGGTCACATGGCAAGAAAGTTAGATTCAAATCTAGGTCTTTTGATTTCAGACCAACTTTCCACTACATCCCCCCTGCTCTCAGAGATACTCACTCCTGCACTCACCCAGCATCCAAGCCAGATGACCAAGAGAAGAGGAAGGGAACTCGTACTCACCTGATCACCCTGTCCCTGCTGTTGGTCCAGGCTGGGAAAAAGGGACGGAGTGGTCAAAGAACCCCCCACATCTGTGTGACTCTGGCATGTCTGGTGCTGGTACAGGGCAAAGGGAATGTCCTCCTCTGGATTCCCCTTCATGTTGCCTTTTCCTGTGAAGAGACAGATCAGTCTAGGAGGGAGTATGGGGAGAGACCATTGGGTATGGGCCAACAGAGGACTTGATGGTTCCATATGAGTCTGCAAGAGAGAGGGGCTATTAAACTTGGGTGAGGCTCAGACACAGATCTGGGCAGTCTCTCAATAGTGCCTCATCCCCCCACTAGCCACATCTTTCACCCCCTTAAGAATTCAAATTCCCTTCTTCTTCTTCCCCCTTGCCATCCCACATCTACCATTTTCTGTCTCCTCCTCAGCCCCACTTCTGGTAATACTTGTTCATTTTACCCTTTCGAGGAAAGAAACCACTGGCCTCCAGAGAAGTCCTTCCCCCCTCTTCCCAGGCTGGGCACAATCCTATTCCTCTCACCCTGCCCCAACACATTCCAGTTCCTGCTCAAGATGTCACCCACCTTAGACACAGAGAGGATTGGGCCAAGGTTTAGCCAATTGGAGGAGCAGAGGAATATTGGAATGAGGAGTATTAAAGTAGAGAGATACTGCCCACCCTTAAAACTTAAGGTACTGAGAGAGAAATATCCAAATGAGATATTTAGAGCATGGACTTCCCTCTCCTCCATTGGCCTCAGGGATTAGGTTCTGAACTGCAGAAGAAAGGAGATGCACTGGGAGCTAAATATACAAAAATCCCTCAACCCCAGTCTTTCTCTAGCCCCAGCTCTTCTCATTGTTTCTTGTTCCCAAGGCTCCCATCAGGCACAATCTTTGGAGAACCCACTGCTTTCCTCCATCTCTCATCTTCTACATCCTAAGCTGCACAGAGTAAGGCTGAAGTTTGTAGAGAAAATCCCTGTCTGCATCCTGGTAAGAGAGGAAATTATGTGTGTTGGGGGGGCAGGGAGTGAGGAGGAAGAGGTGGTGTCTTCACTTACAGACTCTCTGGTTCTCCCTGGCTGGACAAATAGTGGCTGCCTCAGGACTGAGATCCCTCTTTGGTGTAGCAGAAAAGAACCCCTGCACTGAGCTAGGAGGCTGGCTACATTTTAAGTAGAGAGGAAGAGGAGGGTGGCCTCAGAGGCTCCAATAAGACCCAGAGAGGGAGAGAGATGACATCATGCCCAGCTTCTTTAACTTCAAAGGTGTGCATTGATCTAAAATGTACCCCAGGTTGCCATGACAACTCTACAATGGCAACCTGCTGCCTTTTGGATGTTAAGCCTCCTGGGACCAGCAACAAGAAGGTTTCAGGGACATTGTAGGGCCCAAGATAATTGAGCAGGATGGAATCCAAGCAGCTAAGAGGATGAGAGTGAAAGAAAGGGACAGACAGAGATTGGAACAGATAGAAATAGAAAGAGTAAGAGGTAGGGACCAGGAATCATAGAAATAGGAGACAGGACTTGGATCATGGGTCTGAAGTTAGAAGGGATCTTGAGGTCATTTGGTCTAGATTCCTCATTTTACATATGAAGGAACTGAGGCTGGAAGAGCTTAAATGAGTTACCCAAATGGAGGCTACCATGAATGAAGACTGGCAGCGAGGTAGCCCTATCAATGCATAGAGTGCTGGATCTGGAGTCAGGGAGACTCATCTACCTGAGTTCAAATTCAGCCTCAGTCATGTTATTAGCTGTATGACCCTGGACAAGTCACTTCACCCTGTTTGCCTCAGTTTTCTCATCTGTCAAATGAGCTGGAGAAGGAAATGGTCAACTGTTCCAATATCTCTGCCAAGAAAATCCCAAATGGGGTCATAGTCAGCATGATTTCATGATCTCCAATTTTGTCCAACAGCATGTGTATAGGAGTGAGGCATCAGATGGTGGGAGGAATCCAAGGTTGAAACTTGGCAGGGCAAGATGACAAGCAAGTCAAGACAAGATGGCAGCATGGAGTTAAGTGATTTATTAAGGGATCATGATGGAGAAGAGAGGAAAATGTAGCTAATGCAGACTTGATCACCTAGGAGAGAACTGAAGGACTGAGGAATGGATCAAGACCAGGATTTAGGACTGTAAGACAGAGGGAGAAAAGTGGAAATATAGTCTGTGATCAGATAAGAGAATTTCAGAGTTTACAAATATGGAAAAAAATGCGGATGATGGCCAATATTAAGGTTATGATCATCTTTGAGTTTGGATTAGGACCTGTGAAATGAGTAAATTGAGGAATTGTGAAATGAGGGTGTTTGTGGGAGCATCAGCATGTGGGTTGAAGTTCCTTAGCAGGAGGGCAGGAGTTGATTAAAAGAGCAAGGCTTTGAGCCAAACACTGAACGCATTGAGGAAGGAAGGGGAGTGATTTGGAGGTCTGAGGACAACAGCACCCAGAACATTGGATGGTAGCCACTGAACTACAAGCACAAAAATAAACAAAGATAATGAGAGGGTGAGATGGGAACAGAAGGAGAAGAGGAGAAGCAGACCTGAAGAGAGACAAAGAGGGAGACAGTATGGTACAGTGGAAAGGGCACCAGGCTCTGGAGTTAGAAGATCTGCCTTCGAACCCAACCTCTGACACTACTTAATCTCTCTGAAAATTAGTTTGCTCATCTGTAAAATGAAGGTGTTAGACTAGATGACCTCTAAGGTTCCTTTCTATCCTTTGAAGATGAAGATAGGAGATAGGGAAAGCAGAAAATGCAGATGGGGAGCAAAGGGCATTTTGGAGAGGCTGAGTGCTCCCTGCAAGTCCATTTCTCTGATCCTCAGTGTAGGAGATCTCTCAGTCCCCTGAGCCTGCCCTTTTCTTGGCCAATCTTCTGAGAGAGCTTTTTGTCTTTAAATCCCCAAGACTCCTCCCCACCCCCTTCCTATTCCTCTTGGTCCTTGTGCCTAGTGCTCTTGACACTTTCTGTAGCAATGGGGTAAAAAATGTAAGGGCAAAATCATTTCAAAGCAACTTAATCCAGAAACCTAGCAACACAGGCACAAGAGAAGGTATAGGTGGGAGTCTCTAGAGCTTCTGGGAGTTTAGGGCTAGGCAATACTGTTCCTTTCAGTATTTCTGACTCTACCCTCCAAAGACAAACTGGGAAACTAAGACAGAGTTAAACAGAAGATTTTTCAAGGTTGCCCTGTGAAAAGTCAAGATATATCCACCAGGTATGTCCCCTGTAAAAAAAGAAGGAGGGATTTCCCTTCTTTTTGTAATGGAAAGGGTTGGATGGTTTGTCCCACTGGTTAGACGTGATTCCAGTGGAGAAAGTTAAGTGGATCAAGTGGTGAGGGAATATGGGGGTTGAGGTAAACCTTGTTGATGGTGGGAAGATGGCAAGATCTCTCCCTCCCTAAGGTGAACTGAAGCAGGAGTTTGAGATAACCTCCAGAGGGAGAGAAAGGCAGCCTTCTCTCTCCTTTCCTCAAGGGATATTTAACAGAGCACCAATGAAAGCACAAGCTGAGAGGAAGAGATGCCTGCTTCCCTGTCAGCTACTTCTGAGGAAGGTTTGTAGTTTACCTTCCTCAGTGGAGAATATGTGACAGTCCTAGTCTGAACTTGCCACTGGAAGGAACAGGACTCAAGCTTTGAATCCTGTCTCAAATTGCCCAACACCCCTCTTGATGAAAAGATGGCCAACCCAAAATCTGACTTACATCTGAGGACTTATTTGAAAGGAAGGGATAGAACAAGGTTAAAGGAAAATGGGAGGAGGTTGCCGTGTCAAGCTAAACCCACAGCAGCTGGGTCAAGAGGCTGGTGCCCGAGTCTACAAATGTCTCAGCCCCTCTCCCAGCTGACTGCTTTCTTTATAATTTCTAAGCTAATGTATTTTAACTAAATCCCAAATCAGTTCTGGGAAGGCTAGGAGAGAACAAGAAAAATCAAGAGGTCTGGGCTCAGGGTTCTTGTGTGGGTCCTTTCCAGCTCCTCCTCAGGAACAGAGATCTTGATGGCAGGTGGAGAGAACAGTAGAATGGATTTCTATGGAGAATACAGCTTCAGGAGTTAAAGACAGGGAATCTGGGTCCTCTTGTGGCTTTGGGAGATCCCTCAGCCACCCAGAAACTGAACTGATCAGCTTTCAGACCTGGGACTAAAGACCTCCAGCTCTCCAGAATCTCCCTCAGCCAATGGTTCTCTTCCCACAATCCTTTGCTGTCCAAAGTGTCACCCCAGCTCCTGTTCATCAACTGTAGAATTCCAAAGCTCTCCCTTTCCAGTCTCTACACCACCCAGTAGAAAGGAAATTCACTGAGGGCAGAGGCTGATTTTTAAAAAATTTTAATTAGATCCTATTCATTTGAACAAGTTATATCTTATGTACTAGAGAAAGTAGATCTGAGTATGCATGATATTTTAAAGTACAATCATGGTCAGAATTACACTCAATCCTGCACAATTGTCATACAAAGAATCATAGAAACAGAACCTCTGAGTTAGCATGTATTTCAAAAGTCATCTAGTCTAACCTGTATCTTAAATTACCTTGTATTTATCTTGTATGTATATATGGAATATGCAAACATATATATGCATATATATATATATATGTTGTTCAGTCATTTCAGTTGTGTTTGACTCTTCATGACCCCATTTGTAATTTTCTTGGCAAAAATACTGGAATGGTTTCTCATTTTCTTCTCCAGCTCATTTTTACAGATGAGGAAATTGAGCCAAACAAGGTTAAATGACTTGCCCAGGGTCACACAGCTAGGAAGTGTCTGAGGTCAGATTTGAATTCAAGAAAAGGAGTCTTCCTAACTCCAGGCCTATGCTACCTACTGTGAAAGAGAGAAATGTCAAAATGAATGAAAAGACTGGATTTTGAAAAGCTATCTCAGAAAATGATGAGATGGAACTCTGCTGCCATCAGGGGATGGGAATGGAACATTCCAGCCAAGTTAAAAGGTGGAGCCATTGAAGAACTGCTGAGTTCTTCTCTCCTTGGCTTGAAGAGAGAAGGAACAAATTCCTTACTGAGAAGACAAACTAAATCCACTAAATCCTTTGCTGAGAAATAGAAGATCCAGACCATTCATCTGTTATATTATTAGGATAGAGACTTTTCCCTTAGGGGAAGGCAATAGCCTATCCTGCACAAGATTCACAAAACCATATCTCTGAGACAAGAAGTACCAACATCTTGAGCTCATAAAGACATTAAGATAATCTGGGACTTAGTCCCAGACTTGTGCTTCAAATACCCTGAAACCAGCAATAGGAGGGGAATAGTCAGGGATTTCCTGTTTCCTCTATCTTCATTTCTACCTTAACTCTTTACCCAATAGTTATTTTTGGTTTTACTGAAGACTCAACCATCTTCAATGTACTAGGAGGGGAATTACAAAATACATCAACTAAGAAGAAAGAGACTGAAGGGGATTCCCTCTTACTTTTCAGCTCTAGTCAGATCTGACTCCATTATCAAACAACTCTACCTGGGGTGGAAGGAGAAGTGGTGCTACCTTTTATCTGTTTCATCTTTCCCAAGTATCTGTCAACACTTTGGTTCCTTTTTTATTTCCCCACTAGTACACTATGTTCAGTTTTATGGTTGGACTAAATATTTAATTGGTCACCAGGGATTTAATTTCTAAATCCCAAAAATGAATTACAAATGTCAAATGGAATTTATGGTAGTTTATTTTACAAAAGAGGGAAGATATTAAGGAAGAGAGGGAAAAAAGTGGGAGAGAGAAAGAGAGAGAGAGAGAGAGAGATTGAGAAATTGAGAGAGCTCTGGCTTCCTCTGACTCAGGTAGCAATTCTAAGGCCCCAGCCAGGGGAAGGGAGTCTCAAGATGATGGGCCTTTCCCAGAGGCTCACACCTCCAGAAAGGGCAAGGAAGGAAGTCAGCCTTTACACTCACCACAGTGACCATCTAAAAAGAAAGTAATCTGAGGTCTCCCATATGAACTCCTCCAGGATCAAGTTCTACAGCTAAGTGTCCCTCTTCACTCCAAGTCCAAATGTCTATCCTCAAGTATGTCTCTGTTTCCACTTTTAAAGACCTTTTTCTATTGTGTCACTTCCCCTAAATTTTATGTCTACCAATCACAGCCAACGCTCCACTCCAGGACTGCCCACTCTTTCACATGTGGGTCACAGACCTCCCACTCAATGTATGAAATGGGTGTTCATACCTTTTTATGGTTAAAATCCCAAATGGGTAGATCTCCATACTCAGCTTTAAGTACTGTGCTTTATACTTTGGGAATTAAAATCTAAAAATAGACAAGGTGTTACAACTTAATCTTCACTATCAAGGAAGAGCTAAGTACCTTCATTGTTACAATCAGGGGAGAGCCAAATCCAATCTTCACACTACATGGCTGCCTGTTTGTGTGTGTGTGTGTGCACGCGCATGTGTACTTACAAAAGACAACTCATGTGTTGTCTTCCCTCAGAAGAAGGTAAACTCCTTGGCAGCTGGCATCCTCACTATCTGGCACATAGTAGTTATTTTAACACACATGTTCATTGATTAAGAATGGCAATTATAGCATATATTTATTATATATAAATATTATCAGTAATCTCTTAAGTCACTTAAGAAGTCTTCATTCACTACTATTCTTCAAAGTCGGCTGCTACTTATAATTATAAAGAAAATTTCTTTTTCAGATATGAAATGAACTAGATAGCCTCTTGGATTCTGCAATTCTGTCATGAGATTGATGATACTTAAGAAAGAGGAAATGCAATTTGACCAATGGCCAAAGGACATGAACAAGCAATTTTCAGATGAAGAAATCAAAACCATCAATAATCATATGAAAAAAAATGTTCTAAATCACTCTTGATTAGGGAAATGAAAATAAAACAAAGCTGAGGTACCACCACACACCTAGTGGATTGGCTGATATGGAGTAAAGGAAAATGGTAAATGTTGGAGGGGATGTGACAAAATTGGGACATTCATTATTGGTGGAGTCATAAACTGATCTAACCATTCAGGAGGGCAATTTGAAACTATACCCAAAGGGCTATAAAACTGCATACTCTTTGACCTGGTAATGCCACTACTGGGCCTGTATCCCAAAGAGATAATTAAAAAGGGGAAAGGACCTACTTGTACAAAAGTATTTATCAAGCTGCTCTTTTTTAGAGGCAAAGAATTGGAGATTGAGGGGATGTCCATCAATTGGGAAATGGCTGAATAAATTGTAGTACATGTTGGTGATGGAATATAATCTATCTTTAAGAAACAATTAGCAAGATGATTTGAGAAAAAGCTGGAAAGATCTGCAGGAACTGATGCAGAGCAAAATATGCAAAACAAGGGGGACACTGTACACAGTAACAGCAATATTGGAAGATGATTATCTGTGCAAACTTGGCTACTATCAGCAATGTAATGATCTGGGATAATCCCGAAAGATTTATGACAGATAATGCTATCCACCTCCAGAGAAAGAACTGTTTTAATCATCTTCCACATCAGTGTATCTTTGGTTTTATTTTGGGGTTTTGGTTATGTATGAGTGTGCTCTTACAACAATGCCCAAAATGGAATGGTTTTGCATGACAATAAAATTAAGGACATCCCCATTTTATGTCCCTGGGGACAAAATTTGACTTCCATTTAACTGTGGATTAAGAAGGACAGAACTGGCCTTTTACAGGGGACATGGAAGAGATACCTGGACCCATATATAAGACACTGGAATGTATTTGAAATTGATATTGGCCAGGAGGAATTTGCAGAAGATCTGGGAAGGGTATGCTAGCCTGGTGGGGTGTCTTTGTCTATATGTATTTGTGCTTGTGTGTTATCTAGAGTATTATCTTCAGATTTCTGAGTCATGTTTTAGAAAAGTCTCCAGAGGAGTGCCCAAGGAATCCATGCTTGCTTCCGTGCTATTTGACCTTTTAATCAAGCTTTGGCATAAAGCTATGGGGAAAGAGGTTAGAGTGCACTGGCCTTATCAAATTAAATTTGATAGGGATAAATATAGTTTTATACTTTAATTAAATAAAAGGTAATTTCAGAAGTACAAGATGGGGAAGAGAGATGGTTAGGTAACAATTTGGCTGAAAAATAAAATCTAGAGACTTGAGTGGACTTCAAACTCAATACCATTATAGTGTGGCAGCCAGCAGGAGGCTTCCAATGAATAAGCTTTCAGGAATAAGGACATGGTAGCAGTCCCTCTGAACTCTGCCCCAATCAGTTCATATTTGGGCAGTGTAAAGTCAAATCAACCAGCACTTATTAAGTAGTAGGGATACAAAGTGGATTGAATTATGAAATGGGAGGAGGAACACCTGGTTCTTTGGGTATGAACCAGGAAAGACCATGATTGGCAGTGGGCAGCAATCACACTTTTATTAGACACAGAGACAAGCATCAAAAAGGATACAGAAGCAGATAACATGACTCAGGGTTTGGGGAAATGGGATGGTGAAGGAAGGCAGTATGAGGAAGAGAATGGGGAGGAAAAAAATCAGAATATCGCTCATGCAAACATGGATTTGAGTTGGGAGTACTCAGCAGCATGGACTTCATGGAGATGGAAGGCTGCTCAGAGGGCAGGAGTCAGAGGTCTTATTTTTCTAGGTTTTGGGGGAAACAGACCAACTCCTTCCTGTCTGTGCCACCTTGGGGTTAGTTCATTAACGTATCCAAATCACCTCAAAATTATCGGTAAAACTTCAAAGGTAACATATTCATGTCATCTCAAAGTTGTCACCTTTTGATGTTCTGCAACTGTGGAAGTCTAGAATTTGCACATCATAGAACCAGAACCCTGATAGCAGCATCTGGATGGCTTCTGCTGATTCAGGACGTTATTAGGAGGTGAATTTTGGTCACTATACGATACAATTTGGAAATGATGCTCCTTTGATCTTTGGGACAGTTTGTAAATAACTTCCAGGTTCCTCTTTGCAATCTTATTTCCTGCTCTTGCCCCTTTATACTGGCAACTTGGGAATTTACTGGCTAGAAGCGGATGCTGGTTGGGGGAAAAGAACAAGATATAATTTTAATACACAAAGACAAAAAGACAGCATGGAACCTGGAGTCAGAAGGACCTGAATCCAAATCTGGCCGCAGACACTTAGCTGTGTAACCCTGGGCAAGTTACTGAACTGATTGCCTCGATTTTGTCATCTGTCAAATGAGCTGGAGAAGGATCTCTGCCAAGAAAACCCCAAATGGGGTCCCAAAGAGTCAGACAAGTAAAAAAAGACTAAACAATGCATAAGTAAGATAAAGACAGGATGAATTGGGGATGCTCAACAAAAGGAAGGTATTTCCATTAGGGAAATCAATAAAGGATTCTTGTAGAAAATAGGTTGTATAAATTCTAGCTATTATTATTACTTGCAATTTCAAAAAAATATTCAATCTTCTATCTTAGAATTAATACTAAGTATGATTCCAAGGCAGAAGAGCAGTAAGGGCTAGGCAATTGGAGTGACGTGACTTTCTCAGAGTCACACAGCTAGGAAGTGTCTGAGGCCAAATGTGAACCCAAGATTTCTCATCTCTAGATCTGACTCTCTATCTACTGAACCACCTAGCTGTCCCTTTATTACCAATTCTTATGGGCTCATGACTATCATGACTATGCAAAGGACTTCCAGATGGATATATCCACCCCTATCTTAGGGCACTATATAAAGTTATTATGATTATGGTAATTATTATTATTGTTGTGGTAGCTGTTATTATTATTACTTATGCATAGATGGTAGAACATGTAACAGTGTATAGTGAAAAAAGTGTTGAACTTGGAGTCAAGGGACCTGAGTTCCAATCCTGGTTCTGACCCTTTTCCTAACTGCCCTTGAATAAGTCAATTGCTTCTTGTTTTCTTGTCTTAGGCTTCTCACTTCCTTAAAATGAGGGAGTTGTACTTTTAAGATTTCTTCTTGATCCATGATCTCATAATTCAATTCTCCAAAGGAGACAGAGAAGGATTAGTCAGGGCAGAAGGAGAGCCACAGCAGAGACATGTAAACAAAATCCAGGCAGTAAATAGTGTCCAGGAAGGGTGATCAAAGTGTCAACTAGGTAAAGTTCCCAAAGGATGATGCCTGGACACAGACCTTTGGATTTGGCCATAAGGGCTGGTGACCTTGAAGAGAGCAGTATCAAGTGAGTGTTGGAGACAGAAACCAGACTTTGAGAGAGAGAGGGAGATAAGAAAGTGGAGGCAGTGAACAGAGGCAGCTATTTCTGGGAGATTGGCTGTGAGAAGGAGGAGAAATAGAGCATGATTGACCATATGATAGGATCATAAGAAGGCTTTTTTTTTTTAAACCCTTACCGTCTGTCTTAGAATCAATACTGTGTATTGGCTCCAAGGCAGAAGAGTGGTAAGGGCTAGGCAATGGGGGTCAAGTGACTTGCCCAGGCTCACACAGCATAAGAAGGCTTTTTGAGCATGAGGAAGACCTGGGCATATTTGTGGCTATTAAGGATGGGACAGTGGATAAGGAGAGAATGAAAATTAGAGTAAGAGAAGGAATGATTCAAGGAGCAGATGGCAAGAGGAGACAAAGATAGAATCAACAGAACAGACAGACTGCCCTCCTTAATAATAATGCTTTTCATACATATTATAGAGATTCCAGAATATTTTGCACATAGATTCTTTTTTCATATTTTCATATTTTATTTAAAAATTTTAAGGGGGAAGCCGGGTGGCTTAGTGGATTGAGAGCCAGGCCTAGAGATGGGAGGTCCTAGGTTCAAATCTGGCCTCAGACACTTCCCAGTTGTGTGACCCTGGGCAAGTCACTTGACCCCCATTGTCTAGCCCTTACCACTCTTCTGCCTTAGAGCCAAGATGGAAGGTAAGGGTTTAAAAAAAATAATTAATTAAAAGATATTTTATTTTTCTCCAATTACATGTAAAAAGAATTTTAAACATTTTGGGTTTTTTTTTTAATTTGAGTTCCAAATTCTCTCTCTCCTTCACTCCTTTCTCCCCTTTCCCCTCCCCAAGACAGTAATCAATCTAATATGGATCTTACATGTGTAATAATGGAAAATATTTTTCCATATTAGCCATTTTGTCATGCATATATTCTAAAGACTTAGATGGAAATGCATTTATTGCCTTTCCTTGATAAGACTATAGACTACAGCAGGAATGGACCCATAGAATATGGTGGGGAATAGGCATTTATATAGCACCAATTATATGCCAGGCACATATTTTGATAATATTTTACAAATTTTGTCTCATTTGATCTTCACAACAACCCTGCAAGGTGGGTGCAATTATTATCCCCATCTTAAAGGTCTCTGAAGCTAGATTTAAACTCTAGTCTTCCTGCCTCCAGGCTCAGCACTCTATCCACTGCACTACCAAGCTGCCTCTATAACTAGAACATAGACAAAGAATTCCCTGACTTTACAACATGGGTCAGGGAGGGATGTAACTTGTCTAATAGTGACATTCCAGCCGAGGTCTTTTGACTCCTGTGAGAATGATCTTTCCCACTCTATTTTCTCTGGAGAAACCAACCTGGTCACTCTCCATTGTGTACATTCCAACTTCTCAATGTCCTTTCTGAAATGTGGCACCCATAATTAAATACAGTATCCCAGGTTGGCCTAACAAGGGCAGAGTAAAAGGAGACTATGATTGGAGTAGCAATTAAGAGAGGGAGTGGGAGGTGTAAAAATGGAGATTTGAACCCCACACTTCAATCCCCAGAAGTCCTTGGTACCTCCCAGAATTCCCTATAATCTCACCTGAGTCTCCACCTGGGCAAGATCACAATTAGTATTTAACGGGCTCTCTGCCTCCCAAGAGCTTTCTTCCTCTACTCAGACATTGCAAGATGTAGTGAGTAAGGTTCTGAATTGGCTAATCAGCCATGGGCACAAACGTGGTTTATTATTTTGTATCCTTGATTTCTAATAATCTTAATAAACCTCCTAAAATGTAATACTTTTATTACTAGAAACTAATTGAATTTTTACAGAGGTTCCCCCCTCCCCCAGGATACCAATTCTGGACAAAGTACATAATCCATGTTAGATAACAGAGTTCAGACTTGAGACATTGGCATGGACTGGCTAGTCCCAGAAGGCTTCAGCTAGGCTATATGGTTTCCAAGACCCTTTTTAATCATGCCTAAATGCAATAATTATTATGACTTGTTATATGTAAACCATGATGTAGGGAACTGAGGGATGCAGAAAGATGTTTAAGACACCCACCAGGATGCAGAACAAAAGTTCCTTGAAGGCAGAGACTGTTTAGTTTTTATCTTAGTATACCTCGAGGTGTGTGGGGTGTTCAAGAAAGAAGAGCACCTCTGGTGTGAGGACTTGCCAAGCCCTATTCAGGGTTGTTCATCCACATTGGGCATCCACCCATCAACAATCCAATAAAACCATCTGGGCAGATGGGATAAACCAGGTTGAGAGGAACTGAAAGGTCTCAAACCTATCAGTGCCTTAGGAGGATGTCTACCCCAACCATGTGAAGACTTCCCCTGGTAGAATGGGTGGTGGGAACAATTTGTTCCAACCACAATGAAGAAAATGGAAGCACGTGCTGTGGAGGACTCAGAGCTTGACTGGACATCAAAGATGCCATAGTCATCCACCGCATCCTTGGCTACCACCAATAGTCCTGACTTTTGTCCTGCCACTGGACTTCTACCTCTCTGGAAGAAAGAGTGAGGCTGATGACTTTGTGTGACTTAAATCACTTTAATCCTCACTTAAATCCAATTTAAGAGTAAGTCAAACCATCACCCTGGTGCTCTTTGAAAGGAAGGATGGACAACAGCTCTAAGAGGCCTCTCAGCTCTGACATTCCCTCTTCCAAGTCCTCTCATTGCTTTTAAGAATCCCTCCAGCTCTAACAATCTATGAAGACGAGCTCAGAGTGAAGGGACAATAAAATGTGCTTCAGCTCTGCAAACGAGGGGCAATTTGGAAGCTTAGTGAAGCAGAAAGAGCCCTGGGCCCAGGTTCAGATCCTGATTCTCACCCCCTATGTGACCGTGGGGAAGTGACCTTGGGCTTCATCTGTAAGATGAAAGAGTCTGACTCAATGAATTAATTAATAAACTTAAGCTCCTACTATGTGGCAGCCATTGTGTTAAGAAAGCCTGGATGACCTCTAAAGTGCTTTTAACTCTAAGTCTATAAACCAAGGACATGTATGTCTCAAGAGGATGACTGAGAAGAGATTTGAGAGCTAGAACAAAATCAATCTAATGGAAAAAGAGAGTGGAAACTGATGATCTATCAAGAGATCAGAAAGAAGTGGCACCAAAACCATTGCTTCCTCCCTCAATAATCTAAAATACTCGAGTATCCTCAGCTCTTCCCAGGGACTGGAACCTCAAACAGAGAGATACAGTTTTCTCTGGACCCTGGCCTTGTCCATGTAATGAGCACAGCAAAAGGCATGTGGAGGGAAAGGCTGGGGCCTGGCCCAGGGGTCCCAGTATGGTCCTCCTTATGACTGTCATGCTAAAGGCAGAGCTCCAGAGGCTGATATCTGAGCTAACCCCTCTGCACCTACTGTGGTTAACACCTCTCTCAGCCTGACACTTATTCACCCAACACCACCAATATGAATACCCATTTTAAAAAAATTATCTTATTTTATTTATTTACTTTTTTTAAACCCTCATCTTCCAACTTGGAGTCAATACTATGTATTGGTTCCAAGGCAGAAGAGTGGCAAGAGGTAGGCAATGGGGGTCAAGTGGCTTGACCAGGGTCATACAGCTGGGAAGTGTCTGAGGACAGATTTGAACCTAGAACCTCCCATCTCTAGGCCTGGCTCTCCATCCACTAAACCATCCAGCTGCCCCCTGAATACCCAATTTTAGATTGGTACTATTGTCTGGTTACAAGAGATAGCATACTACATTGATCTTGAAGTCAGAAAGCCTGTGTTTGAATACTGACTCATATATTTATCAGGGTGAGGAGTGGGGACAAGTTATTTTGCTTTTCTGAGGCTCAGTTTCCTCATCCAGAAAATGGGAACAATGACACTTAAACTACATACTCCTTGCAGGATTATTATAGGAACATGTTTTTGGGAAACTTAAAGTATTGCTGAAATGGAGTTGTTAAACCACCCCTAAAATGCCTCTGGGCTTGCTACACTCTGTGAGGCAGTACCTGCTTTTTTGCAGACAGATACATTTAATAAAAGCAAAGCTATGGGAGCAGGGCTAAAGCCAATGGCTCTGCCAACTTCTTCATTGATCACATGGTCAAGTTGGAACCTCAGGGCAGAGAATATTAAGAGCCTGGAGGGGTCTTTGGTTTTAGGAAGCCAGAGCTAGAAGGGACTTCAAAAAAGAAAATGTTGGTGGGAAGGACCCTAGAATTTCAACTGTCAGAGATGGGAAGGACTGTAGAACATAGAATGTTCAGGGCTTGGAGGTATCTTAGAATATAGAATATCAAAGATGGGAAGGACCTTGGAATAGACTCTCAGAGAATGTTAAAGATGGGGGAAAATTCAATTATAGGATGTCAGAGCTAGAAAGGACTTCAAAAAAGAAAATGTCAGTGGAAAGGACCCTAGAATTTCAACTGTCAGAGATGGGGAACCTTAGAACACAGAATGTTTAGGGCTTGGAGGTATCTTAGAATATAGAATATGAGAGATGGGAAGGACCTTGGGACAGACTCTCAGAGAATGTTAGAGATGGTAAGGACCTCAGAACACAGAATGTTCGGGGCTTGGAGACATCTTAGAATACAGAACATCAGAGATGGGCAGAATTTTAAAACACAGAATGCCAGAACTAGACCATCTAGTCTTCAAAACCATATCTGAAAGACCAGAAAATTGAGGTCAGAGATCAGACATGAACTTACTAAAGATTTCAGATTCAGTTATAGACAGAACTCAGGATTTGACCTTCTTCCTTCCAAACCAGTGCTCTTCCCCCGCTGCACAACTACATCCTTCAAAAACTTGCATTCCTTCCTCCACTTACCTCCTATCTGATTTGGCTGCAGGGGCAGGGACAGGAAGGTGGGCAAGATCACCACCTGGTTAGCTTTGCTGTTATCTTGGCAATCTATTTCCTCACCAGGGCTCAGAGGATGGATGGTGGAAGATGTAATGGCTTCGAGACCACTCTTGCAGCTGGCTGAGCTGGAAGCAACACCTTTCTCGATGGCCTCCCTGATCTTCAAACCACAGGTCCCCCCACCCGGCAGGGTGTGAAGCCAGAGGTATTCTGTTTGTTATGATAGACAGGCAGGTGAGATGTTGGGCTAGGTGCGAAGCAGAAGGAGTTGCCTACCACAAAACCCTGGGGTTTGTGGGGGAAATGGTTAGTATAGAGCTCTGCCTTCTGCATGACAGACTTGGACGGTGGCCCCCAGCTTCCCCTTCCAGATCTGGTTTTCCCCTCCACATTACATGGACAAGGCCAAAGGCCCAGGGAAGGTCTTAACTTCATGAAGACCCAATGACCAAGCTATATTCTTGAGGCCAGGGTTGGAAGTGAGGCTGGAGCTGAAGTTAGGAGAGTATTTTAGGTTGCTTAGAGAAGAAGTAGTGGCTTTCTGAGGGTCATTCAACCTGCATCCTTTTCTGTTCAAGATCTCGTATTTTATTTTACTTTTTCCCCAATTACATGCAATTTTTAACATTTGTATTCTGACATTTTGCCATCGAAATTCTCTCCCTCCTTCTCTCTCCTCTTCCCTCCCTGAGATGGCAAGCAATCTGGTATAGGTTATACGTGTGCTGTCATGCAATACGTGTTTCCATAGTCGTCATATTATGAAAGGAGACATATTACACATGGAAAGAAATACTCATGAAGGGAATAAAGTGAAAAATGGTATACTTCGATCTGTATTCAGACTCCATCATTTCTTTTCATGGCAATGAATAGAGCATTCGTCTGGCATTCTTTGTTCTAAGGACCTTCCCAGCTCTGACATTCCGTGTTCTAAGGTCTCTCCCAGCTCTGACATTCCGTGTTCTAAGGTCTCTCCCAGCTCTGACATTCTCTGTTCTAAGCTCTCTCCCAGCTCTGACATTCTCTGTTCTAAGGTCTCTCCCAGCTCTGACATTCTCTGTTCTAAGGTCTCTCCCAGCCCTGACATTCTCTGTTCTAAGATCCCTCCCAGCTCTGACATTCTCTGTTCTAAGCTCTCTCCCAGCTCTGACATTCTCTGTTCTAAGGTCTCTCCCAGCTCTGACATTCTGGGTTCTAAGATCCCTCCCAGTTCTGACATTCTCTGTTCTAAGCTCTCTCCCAGCCCTGACATTCTCTGTTCTAAGCTCTCTCCCAGCTCTGAAATTCTAGGTTCTAAGGTCTCTCCCAGCTCTGACATTCTCTGTTCTAAGGCTCTCCCAGCTCTGACATTCTCTGTTCTAAGCTCTCTCCCAGCTCTGACATTCTCTGTTCTAAGGTCTCTCCCAGCTCTGACATTCTCTGTTCTAAGGTCCCTCCCAGCTCTGACATCCTGTGTTCTAAGATCCCTCCCAGCTCTGACATTCTCTGTTCTAAGGTCTCTCCCAGCTCTGACATTCTCTGTTCTAAGGACTTTCCCAGCTCTGACATTCTCTGTTCTAAGGTCTCTCCTCACTCTGGCATTCTCTGTTCTAAGGTCCCTCCCAGCTCTGACATCCTGTGTTCTAAGATCCCTCCCAGCTCTGACATTCTCTGTTCTAAGGTCTCTCCCAGCTCTGACATTCTCTGTTCTAAGGTCTCTCCCAGCTCTGACATTCTGGGTTCTAAGGGTCCTTCCAACTCTCACATTGCACGTTCTAACATTTTCTGGTCTAACTCATCCCCTCTCAGAGACCCCAGATCTAATATTCTCATTCTAATATAGGAGCTTGGATTGGGGGGAGAGGAGACTTGGGGCCAAACCCCAAGGATGCCCAGCAATGTGCTCTGACTGCTCCCATCGGCCAAGACCACAGAGATTGCTGTGTGTACCCAATAGAGAGGCCTTGGGAGGTGCTTGTCAATGAGGTTCTTCAGTAAACATGCAGGTCCAGCAAAGACACTAGACACTGTGGCTCTTCCTTCTCACTCAGCTCCAACCCAGCATCCTCTCCCCAGCCAGAGGGCCTCACTGGGCCTGGCATAGATAACTTTGGACTTTCTCTCTCAGGCACTTTGCTCAGAACATTCTTCCTACCCTATGTCTCAGAATTCTTTCCTGCCTTGCAAAATGCTCTGGTCCATTGGAGCCTGCCCCAAATCACACTTCCTCCAGGAAGTCTTCCCTGACCCCTGACTGGCATGTGAGCCTCCTCCCTTAGCCCCATACTGCAGTGTGGCAGAGGCACAAGTTTCCTCATCTCACCTGAGCCTCAGGATCAACTCCAAAACCCTCTGTTGGGTATTCACAGCCCCCCCCCCTGCCCTTTCCCACACTCTTCCAGTCCTCTTCACTATTCATCCTCTACTCTTCAGTCCAGTGACACTGGCCTCTTTCCTGTTCCCTTTGTCCACTCCAACTAGAATGCTCCTTCCTCATCTGTGCCTCCTGGATTGCCTGGCTTTCTTCAAGTCTCAGCTAAAATCACACCTTTTGGGAGCAGCTAGGTGGCTCAGTGGATTGAGAGCCAGGCCTGGAGTTGGGAGGTCCTGGGTTCAAATGTGGCCTCAGATACTTCCTGGCTGTGTGACTCTGGGCAAGTCACTTGACCCAAAAAACCCAGCCCTTACTGCTCTTCTACCTTAGTACTGACATAATTTTGATTCCAAGACAGAAAAATAAAATAAAATAAACTTTCACATTCTCCAGGAAACCTTTTGCAAATCTCTCTTAATTCTAGCACCTTCCCTCTTTTGATTATTTCCAAGTTATCCTGTATTTAGCTTGTTTGAACATGTTATTTCCATGTTGTCTCTTCCATTAGACTGTGAACTTCTCAAGAGCAGGGACTGCCTTTTCCCTCACTTTGTATCCCCAGAGTTTAGCACAGTGCTTGGCACACAGTAGGTGCTTAATAAATGCTTGCTCACTTTCTAACTCTTCTAGTACATATATGTGCATTAAACACCTTTGTTTCTATCTTTCACCTCCTCGGGGATTATGCCCAGTGGTGAGTTTCTTTTTGTTGTTGTTCAGTCATGTCCAACTCTTTGTGACCCCATTTAGAGTTTTCTTGGCAGAGATAATAAAGTGGTTTCCCATTTCCTTCTCGAACTTATTTGACAGATGAGGAAACTGAGGCAAATTAGATTTGAACCCAGCCCTTCCTAGTTCCAGATCCTTCCCAGCTCTGACATTCTCTGTTCCAAGGGGTTTCCTAGCTCTGACACTCAGTGTTCTAAGGCTCTTCCAGTTCAGACATTCCATGTTCTGATACCCTTCCTAGCTCTGACATGACCTGCTTACATAGGACCCCCAAACAGGATATATTGTCAGCTGCCTTTCCCAACATGTCTCTGCCCTAACCCTGCCTGAATTTTCCTCAGATTCTACAAGACTGACTTGGTCTCATGACTCCTTCTCTGAGTGGGACTTATGGTTGCATCTCTCTGCAGAGGGAGATTTGTTTGGGGGTGGGGTGGGCAGAGGATGTGCTGTGGTGGTTTAGAGGCTGTTGCCTTTGAACATAAGAGGTCAATGGCATCCTAGAAGCCTGCTTGTTCACCACTTCCTGGTTTCCAGGAAACCCCACAGTCTCTGAATGAAAGGAGGGGGTTATATGAAAGTGAACCCACTGAAAAACAGGGTTGGGGGATCAAGGAGACTTCTAGAAAGTGTTGGGGAGAAGCAAAGCAGGAGAAAATTCTTGGGATTCAAGCTCCCTATTGAAAAAGGGATCTCAAAGAGATTCAGGTTGGAAAGAAGGGGGATGGTTCAGCGAAGAAGAGCCTGGCATATAGGATCAGGAACTCTCCAAGGTTGGAGGTTATAGTTATCCCATCAGGCCAGGGACTTCCTAAGGACAGAACCTGTATCTTTGGCTTAGAGAATAGGGACTCTGACTTGCCTCTCCCCTCAGACAGGAACCTCCTTCATCTGGAAGAATGTTTCCAGAACTAAGAGTATGAGTTACTCTGACTACAAATCGCCCTGGCCATCCAACATGCTCCAGCACATATTCTATCTCCCACCATTGGTGAGATCTTGGAGAAGCCTGGTGAAAATGGTTTAGTTCTTTGCAAACATCCAGTAGCAAATCCTAGGAAGGCTTTTCTCTTGACAATTCTCTGAACTGGATTGGTGGTGCACATCTCTCTTTTCCTTTACAGTATTCATTCCTTTCTATGACTCCCAGACTTGACAGAGGTTCTTCGGTAGAACTAGAGGTGTCAGCTAATGGCTCCAGACCATGGTCTTCCCCAACAACCTAACACTTTCACCAACCTTTCCTCAATCTCCTCCAATGTTTTTCTAAATACGTTGAGATAATAATAGTACTTTTTTTGTGCCATGCCTTATGCCAAATGCTTTAAATATATTATCTCATTTGATCCTTTACATTTACCTTTCCCATTAGATCATAAGCCACCTGATGTCAGTGACTGTCTTTTGCCATCTTTTGATTCCACAGCACTTAACTCAGTCCCTAACACATTTAGGTGCTTATTAATAAATATTGATTATTAATAAATATTGATGGATTGATTCTCACAACCCTGGGAGGATAGGGGCTATTGTTATCACCCCCATTTTATAGCTGAGGAAACTGAAGCAGACAGAAGATAAGTGATTTGCCAGTCACAGAAGTCTGAGTTCAGATTTGAACTCAGGTCTTCCTGACTCCAGGTCCAGTGTTCTATCCATAGCACAGCACTGGCTTCTACTTGACTTGTTATTCAAATACACCTACACCTCCAGGTTGTCTATGTGACCAGTCACTTTTTCCATAAGTAGTTAGAAAGTGACAGACTCTGGAAATCTTGTAAAGCATGTGCTCATACTGGTAGGATCCTTTTTGTGTCTGGTGGTCATCTTGTCTTTATCTTCCTTTCTCATGGTTATCTATGTAAGCGGTAAATTTAGGGGTTATAGATTGAATATATTATACTATGGTCGCAAGGGATTAATTCAAATCCCAATAAAAAAAATATTCAAGTCAGTTTTGGGACTTTATTTTTTATTTTAATATAGAGGGAAGGAATTAAGAAGGATAGAGAGAGAAAGAGTATAATATTTCTCCGGCCTAGCCTAAGCCAAGGGAAGTTTAGAGAACTCAGCCATGAGGCCTCCTCAGATGACTAAAACTAGCTTGGTTTCCAGCCATGAGGTCTACTCCAAGATGAGAGGCCTTCTAAGAGGATAGTGCTTTTAGGAGTTAAAGGAAAAAGGAATAAGTCTAAATTACTCACCCAGGTTGCTCAGGGAAGACACCTCACCTAACCTAAGCTACAGAGCTTCTCCCAGTTACCTCACCAGCAAGCCACAACCCACCAAACAGCCAGGACACCCAGCACACTGCCACGAGCCACACCAGCCAGAGCAAGAGCCATGTCTCCACGAGAGAGCCAGAGCCACCTCTCTGTGAAAAGAGCCTGGAGAGAGGAAGAACCGCAAAATATATAGACTCTTTTTTTACATCACTCCCTGAGTCTCACATGTACCAATGGTAGCTTAAGCTTGACTTAGGACAGCCCAGGGGGTCTGTCAGTTCTTTCTTATTTGTCACTTGCTAGCACATGTCATTCATAGGCCATCCTCCTCAACACTTAATCCTTAAGTAGGGGTGTAAACATTTCTGTTTGTTAGGATTTTAAAAACTAATCAGGGTGTAGAAAAACTAAAATTCACATCTGACAGTATTCATTGTACAGGCTTAGCAATCCTTTGTGCAAGTTCAGCATTGAAAACTAACTGTCTATAAGGAATGATGAAGAGGACAATTTCAGAAAGAATTGGAAAAGCCTACATGAACTGATGCAGAGTGAAATAAGCAGAACCAGGAGAACATTATTCACAGTAAATGAAACATCGTAGGATGATCAAATGAGATAGACTTTGATACTAACAGTAACGCAATGATCCAGGACAATTCTGAAGGACTTAAGAAAAGAATGCTATACACTTCTAGATTGGTTCTAGATTGCTGGATTGGCCAATATGACAGCAGAGGAAAGTGATAAATTTTGAAGGGGATGTGGCAAAATTGGGGTTCTAATACACTGCTGGTGGAGTTGTGAATTGGTCCAACCATTCTGGAGAGTAATTTGGAACTATGTACAAAGGACTTTAAATGAATGCTTGCCCATTGATCTAGCCACACCACTTTTGGGTTTGTACCCCAAGGAGATAAGGAAAAAGACTTGAACAAAAATATTTATAGCCATTCTCTTTGTGGTGACAAAAAATTGGAAAATGAGGGATGTAAACCTTAAAATTTCTTAGACTTATAAATGTTGGAAATTTCACCATTGGGAAATTTCACACTTGAAAAATTTCCTACTGATAGTCTATTGGAATGTGAACCCCCTTGGCATGGGAGGGTCCTTCTCCTCCCTACTTAAGATTACTTTAGGACAGAAACCTTTTGCTGAACAATGGAAAGGGCTTTGACCTATGCTTAAGCATAGAACAGAAAGTTCTTTGAGTCATGATTGATTTTAGAATTGATACAATAGAGATACTTGGAATGACAGAACCAGGTCTTGGAACTTAAAATCTCCACCCTACTCAGTCCTAACAGGATTTAGGAAGGGCTGTAGCAAAGGAGTAAAGATTTAATCATTTGAAAATATGACCTTCAACAGACATGTGCAAAGGGGCAGACCTCTGGGCGGTCCCTGGGTTAAGCTAGAGCCAGCATTGGCACAGGGAAGACATGGACAGTGATTGGTAGATGTGAGAACTGAGGGGAGGGAACTGAGATGGTTTCCTTAAAGATAGAGGGGTCTGAGGACGGAGGAGGTTCGAGAGGTTTTGCTCTGAGAGGTTGTGTTCTGAGAAGTTTTGCTCTGAAGGAGGCTGGAGGTGGAGGCCGCTGAGACTGTTTCTCCATTTTGGTCACGCGAGTGATAGGGACTGATCTCTTTTCTTTGCCTCAGCTATCTAAGGGCTTGGGCCTTTTGGCCCAGCCTAAACAGAGGGGGTATTTAAGCCCTATTCCCTTCTCTCCCTTTTCTCTCTCTCTCTCTCTAATACCTTTCTTCCTCCTGTTTGTAATTAAACTCCATAAAAGGTTGACTGCGGACTTGAGTTTTCATTTAGGAATTACATAGCTGAATTCCTTGGCGACCTTAAATTAATATATATCAGTCTTTTAAAGTGATTTCCTTGTCACACGGAGTATCCATCGATTAAGGAATGGCTCAATAAATTGTGGTATCTGTTGGTGATGGAATATTATTTTGCTGAAAGGAATAAAGAAATGGAGGAATGGAGGAATTCCATGTGAACTGGAACAACCTCCAGGAATTGATACAGAGTGAAAGGAGCAGAACCAGGAGAACATTGTACACAGACTGATACATTATGGCACAATCAATATAATAGACTTTTCTACCAGTAGCAATGCAATGACCCAAGACAATCCAGAGGAACTTATGAGAAAAATATAAGCTTGATCACATAGTGTGATAGGGATCTGATTAGGGTTTTGATGTTAAAGGATCACTCTACTACATATATAAATTACATAGAAATATGTTTTGAAAAATGATACATGTATAACCTGGTGGAACTGCTTGTCGGCTTTGGGAAGAGAGAAGAGAGAGTTGGCAAGGGGGAATTATGAATCATGTAACCTTGGGAAAATATTCTAAATAAAAATAAGAAATAAGAAAACTTCTAGAGTAGAAATGCATATGATTTATCACTTGTTTATTTGGTTATATGACTTGGAGTTTTGGTTTTAGTAGATTATTCTCTTACAAAAATGAGTAATATGGAAATAGGTATCAATACACATACAACCCAGTAGAATTCTTGTCAGAAGAAGGGGAGGAAAGAGGGGAGGGAGACAACATGAATCATGGAAATTTGGAAAACATATGTATAAATTTGAAGAAAGAATGAAAAGAAGGAAGGAAGGAAGGAACGAACGAACGAGAGAGGGAGGGAGGGAGGGAGGAAGGAAGGAAGGAAGGAAGGAAGGAAGGAAGGAAGGAAGGAAGGAAGGAAGGAAGGAAGGAAGGAAGGAAGGAACCATCAACTGCAGAGCCAGCAACCAAGAGAATCTTGAATTCATGATGTGGTGTGCTGGGCACCTTGTTAGCTCTTGTTATTTTTAAGTCATTTCAGGGTGTGTGACTCTTCTTGACCCCCATTTGGGGTTTTCTTAGCAAAGATACTAGAGTATTTCACCATGCATTTGACAGATGAGGAAACTGAGGCAAACAGGGTTAAGGTGACTTGCCCAGAGTCACAGAGCTAGTAGATGTCTGAGGCCACATTTGAACTTCGGAAAATTAGTCTTCTTGACTCCAGGTCCCATACTATGGCACCACCTAGCTGCCCCTTTAGCTCTATACTCCTCTAATCCACATAGGCTTCTCAAGTCTCCTTTAAGCACCTATTGAGATTCCATGAAGATGTCACAGGTCAAGACTTCTTTTGATTCCCAAGTTCTCTCTCTAAGAAGGATTTTCCAAGACTACTCTCAAAAAAGGTCGGGCATTAGTGAGGTAGATTATCTTCATGTTGCTTCCTGAGCATGGCTAGCATTTATATAGTACTTTAGAAAGACCGGAGTTCAAGTTCTGACTCTGATACTTAACTGTGTGACTATGGACAAGCTACTTTACCTTTCTCAACCTGTTTCCTCATCTGTAAAATGGGGACAGCAATAGCACCTGCTTTCCAGAGTTGTGAGGATCAGGTAAAATAACACATAAAGCACTTTGCAAATCATTGAGTGCTATAGAAATGCTAATTATTATTTTCAAGGTTTTCAAAGCACTTTGCATAGATTACCTCATTGGATCCCAACAACGACCCAGGGAGATAAGGGATGTTATCTTCCCCATTTTACAAATGAGGAAACTGAGGCTTAGGGAAATGAACTGTCTTGCCTATGGTCACAGAGCTAGTGAGCTCGCCAAATGTTATAGGGTGGGTTAATAGAAGGGTTCAAACTATATGTATATATAACAATTTATCTAAAGGGAGAAGGGAAATAGGAAACAGAGAACACCTAACTTATAACCCACATAGAGATTAAACCCCTTATACTTATATAACTATTCTAAACTAAATTTCTAAAGTAATACTTAAGGTTAAGGGAGGTTTGATAGGAACAGGGCCAGGGGCAGGCAAATGGACCAAAGATTCTTACAACACCGGAGTCCTTATTTGGGTCTAGCAGCAGTCCCAGTAACAGCTCAGATGAAATCTTCTCCATAGCAGTAGCACCAGCTCCAGTAGCAGCAGGGACAGGCAGAAATCAGGACAGCCAAAGAAAGAGGCAACCAGTGGCTCCCTGGGTCCACCCCAGAAAAACCAGACAGCTACCCTCCTGGTTTATGGTGGCAGCTAGAGGAAAAGCAGGCTCTCACTCCTCCAGAGTCTACCAATTGCCAGGAACCTCTGTGTTCAGTCCCAGTTCCTGGGACTTCTGAGTGGAATGTTGGCCCTGTCATTGCCCTGTGGGATGTCTTTGCTTCTTGCTCTTGCAAAGCTAATCATTTACAACATTTAGCATCCAAACTTGAGTTTTGCTGACTCCAAGCTTAATACGCCATGCTTTGTGCCACCTATCAAATAATCAATCAAAAAGTCTTTGCCTCCTAAGGGCTATGTACTGGAAACATGCCCACAAAAACTGTATCAGTCTCTTCTTTCAAGGAGGTTACAGTCTATCATAGGAAATAATATGTATACATACAAGAATATATAAAAAGCACCCAGAAAAGCAACTAGGTAATTCAGTGGATAGAAAATTAGGCTAGAGATGGAAGGTCCAAATCTGTCCTCAGACAGTTCCTAGCTGTGTGACCCTGGGCAAGTCACTTAATCCTAAGTATCTAGTTCTTACCACTTTTCTGCCTTAGAATCAATACTTAGTGTTGTTCTAAGATGGAAGGTAAGGGTTTTAAGAGAAAACAAAATGGACACTGACTAAATACAAAGTTATAAGAAAAAGTACTATGCTTCAGTAGCTAAATGGACAAAGGATATACATACATAGTTTTCAAGGGAAGAAATCTGAGCTATCAGCAACCAAATTAAAAAAAAAAAGTTCCAAGGTTCTACCTCACACCCAGCAAATTAAACAAAGATGGCACCTGGTGGAGGGAATGTGTGTAGACAAGCAAGCTAATGTACTGTAGATAGAGCTGTGCCATTGGGAAAAGCAATTTAGAACCATGACCCACAAATTACTGATTTCTGTATTCAACTTTTTTCTAAACCCTTACTTTCTGTCTTAGTAACAATTACAAGACAGAAGGGCAAGGGCTAGGCAAGCGGGGTTAAGTGACTTGCCCAAGAGACCAGATTTGAACCCAGGATGTCCCAAACCTAGGACTAGTACTCTACCCACTGAGCCATCAGTCTGCCCCTCAGTTTAACTCAGGTATGCTACTACTAGGCTTTTGCCCCAAAGAGATCAAAGAAAAAGACTCATACAAATATTTAGAGCAGTTCTTTTGTTATAGTAAAGAATTGGAAATTATGGAGGTGTCTATCTACTGGGGAAGGTCTGAACAAACTATAGGCTCTGCATGTAATGAAATATAATTGTTCTGTAAAAAAACGATGAAAGGAGTAGTTTCAGAAAAACCTGGCAATGCAGAAAGTGGACACAGTTCTTATAATGACAGCAATATTAGAAAGTCAAACAAACAACTTCAAAAGACTTAAAGGCTCTGCTCAATACAGTGACCAACCACACCTCAAGGACCAATGAGACGCATGCACTTCCTAACAGAAAGCTGATGGGCTCAAGAGGCACAAGACAAACATTTTTGGGCACAACCAATGTAGGAATTTATTTTGCCTCGCTACGCACAGTTACAAGAGTTTTGTCTTTCTTTTTTCTTTCCCTTGTGGTTGTAGAATGGAAAGAAGAAGAAGAAGGCTAGGGATATAGGAACCAAAAAAGAAGAAAGAAAAAAAAGAAAAAGAAGGTCATTGAGGTACTTTTAAATTTAAGAATCAATAATTTAAAAAATATTTTGCATTTGAGTTTAATTTTAAATGAAATTTAAATTTTTAATTTTTTGTTTTAAATATTAATAGAAATTTAAATTTTTTATTTTTACATTTATATTTAATTTAAAAGTATTTTACATTTACATCTAATTTTAAATGAAGTTTAATTTAAACATTTTAAATGTTTTTAAAATTAATTAAAAATTTAAATTTAATGTTTATATTTAAATTTCATTTTAAATTAATTTTAATTTTAATTCCATTTTAAAAGTTTTAATGTTTTAAAAATTAATAAAAATGTTAAATGCACATAACAAAACAAAAATAATTGTAGGCAAGCAGTACTGCTTGGAAAATTACATAGTTTGGGAGCAGCTAGGTAGCACAGTAGATAGATGGATAGGCCTGGAGTTGGGAGGACCTGGGATCAAATCTGACCTCAAATACTTCCTAGCAGTGTGATGCTGGGCAAGTCACTTGACCCCAATTGCTTAGTCCTTTACACAATTCTGTCTTAAAGTTGATACTGTCAGAAGATAAGAGGTTTTTTAAAAATTATTTATTGCCAAATATTGGCTCAAATATGTGGGAGCTCCCAGCAGTCCCTTACCATATCTCTATGCTCAGGCAGTCCCTGATACTGAGGAGGCTAAAAAAAAAAAAAGCTGGTTAATCTCTTGAGTTAATGTTGGCTGATCTCTTGAGTTTGCAAATTTGACCTTTAGGGGGCTAATCTCATCAGGTCTTCTCACTAGCACCAAAATGGTGAGCCCCGGGGAGTAGAGAGCCATCAGGATGACCTTAGGAGAGACTAACTAGCCCAGGTTGGAAAACCGAACATATTAAACTTCTGTGCAAGTCACCTTAATCCTGTTTGCCTCAGTTTCCTCGTATGTCAAATGAACTGGAAAAGGAAATGGTGAAGTGTTGAAAGCAGTCCATGAGTGACTGCTGTACTTCTAGACTGAGCAAGCTAGGGAGACCTTGTCTCAAAAACAGCAACAGTAACAAAAGAAAGTTATTGGTTGAACTTATAATTCATTTTAAAAAGAGAAGCAAAATATATATAATAGAGATTTGTAGTTTCTTTTTATATTCTACTATGTAGAAATGTTCATTTTATTGGGTATTTGGGGGGTAAATTTATTGGGTGTATCAATTATATAAGAGATAACATTGGGTAGGACTCAGAATCGAGAAAAGCCTCAGAGGGAATCTAGGTAGCTCAGTGGATTATGAGCCAGGCCCAGAGATGGGAGGTCCTGGGTTCAAATTTGACCTCAGATACATCCTAGCTGTGTGACCCTAGGCAAGTCACTTAACCCCCATTGCCTAGCCTTTACCTCTCTTCTGCCTTGGAACCAATGCACAGATTCCAAGATGGAAGGTAAGGGTTATTTAAGGGGACAAAAAAAGAAAGAAAAGCCTCAGATAGGTGATCCTTTGTATTATCATTAAGTTCTTTCTTCATATTGTTCTTCTATTCCTCAGGTACCAGAGAATTACCAAAGCTAAATTTTTCTGGATCCTTCTTAAGATGAGGGGGAAAAGGTTGGCCATGCCACCCCTGGATTCTGTCTTCTTATGTTTCCATGTAGAAGTCCTAAATTATGGGAGTATCTAGTTGTTGATTGATACTTAGCTAGTACTTTAAGCATTCTGGAATTGGTGCTAATGAATGCTGGCCTTCCAGAGACATTTACTAGAGTAGACATACGGGAGCCACAGTGTTCATCTTCTAGCTGATAGCCACGCTTGGGCAACTTTAGGCTCTCAGTACTATATCCCAAATACCAGGAGTTCTTACTCAATCCACCAAAACTTGGTCCCCTCTCTGACCAGACTGTAGAGGCACAAACTGCAAGTGTATTTCATCAAATGTCTGGAATACGACTGTCTTGAGAGCCACTGCTCAATGCAGCAAGACCCTGTACATCTTCAGTGGTCATCATCATTGCTCTCCTGGGTCCTGATCCCTCAGGATCAGAGAATCATACATTTAGAGCTAGAAGAGGACTTAGAAGCCACTGAGTTCACTTTCTCCATTTTTTATAGAAGAGGAAACTGAGTCATGGAGCTAAGTAAGATTCTGAGGCTGCCTTTGAACCCAAGTCTTCCTTATTCCGGGTACTGTATTAGTGGGGGACTTGAAGGAGGAACCAAAGTTGCTAGACACTTGGGGATTGAATATAAGGTGACACTTCCTTCCTTCCTCCCCTTTCCCAAGTTGAGCTGTTGACCAATGGAGTCAGTCTGACTAGACTAAAAGGGTAAGTAAGATTTTCCCTCAGCCTCCTTCTTGAAATGATGAGTTTTTGAAGTTCCCCTCCTAACACATTAAATCTGATTCAAGTTTTTATTAAAAATCAAGAGGTCTATTTTATTTAGGTATAAAGGGTTGAAGAGTAATGAAAACAGGGGAAAAGGAAATCTATTTTCTCTACACAGATTTTGAGGGTTTGAACCAGGTAGTCTTCTTTAGAAATAAACTCTGGGTTCCCCTAAGGGAAGAAAGGAGTCTATCCTAAAGATGCCACCAGTTGAGAGATGAGATCTTCAGCTCCTCAGGTAAAAAGTTTGAGAAATTTGTGTATCTTCACAGCCAAGGGTAATTCTCTCCTTCTCAGCTCATGGAGCCAAAGATAAGAACCTCTTGGTTTTCCCCCAACTGCCTTTTTAGCCTCACTGGAAAATTCCATACCATCCCCCGATGTCAGCTGGGGTTCCATCTTCTGAGATATTTCTTCAAATTTCAATTTTTTCATTGCTTCTGGTCTTTCCTTCTTATACAGTACCATGCTGCCTCTAGCAAGAGTTGGGAGAGCAATGATTAACATTGCTGCTTGTTATTGTGGGCCCTACCTAGGGCCATCTTCTGGTCTATTGATATCCCACTATGGTGCTGGGAGCCAGTCTGCCACCTCTTGGTCTCTGCAATGGTGTCTCCACTGGGCAGCTCATTTGCACCATCACTGATCTTTGTTGCCATCTGCTGGCGTTCTACTGAATCGGATCCTCCAGGTGAGCACTCTTGATAAGATGTCTTAGCTCTTTTAACCTCAGTCTCAAGGGTTATTTTAGCTCTTTTGGTAAATCAGATCCAGATTGGTAAATCCAGATCCAGATTGGTAAATCCAGATCCAGATTAAAGTCCTAAGGCTGAGATTAAGTATGTCCTCTGAACTGTCTTCTGCCATTCCTTGAATTCTACTTTGAATTTCCTTGACTCAGACTTTCTTTCCATTCCCACTTCAGTTCCTAGTTTTAGTTTCTTCTTGGGTCTTATCCAATCACTTCCAAAACTTCCTTAACAAAACTGGGGGAGATAGGGCAGAGCTGATTGCTTTTTGTCCCTTATTCCTGCCAGTGAGGGGGGGGAAACTATTAAACTAAGGTAAAGGGGCTTCCAATTCTCACATCTCTGCAACAAATAACAATCCAAATTAGCTTGTGAAAAACAGTCCTAGAAGTCTTCAGCCTCTCCAAACCCTAAGAAAGGGATCTGTCAGTCATCCACTCTGTGGATCTCAGCCTGTGAGTGTGAGCACCCAGTTGGAGGAGTCCCCCTGAAAGGGTATCATATATTTATTATTGCCTTCTGCTTTTTTTTGGCTTTACTTAGGTCAGAGAGGGGACCAAGTTTTGGTGGATTGAGTAAGAACTCCTGGTATTTGGGATATAGTACTGAGAGCCTAAAGTTGCCCAAGCGTGGCTATTAGCTAGAAGATGAACACTGTGGCTCCCAGCAAATAATGTTAGTGAATCTATCATAATAAACATAGGCATAATTCATATGAGTAATTTAGATGCTACAATATACTGACAAACAGAATTATATAAAGTTAGATCTTAGAACAAAGATTTGTTCAGCCATTCCCCAATCGAAAGGCATCCCCTCATTTTCCAGTTTTTTGCCACCACAAAGAGCGCAGCTATGAATATTCTTGTACAAGTCTTTTTCCTTATTATCTCTTTGGGGTACAGACCCAGCAGTGCTATGGCTGGATCAAAGGGCAGACAGTCTTTTATCACCCTTTGGGCATAGTTCCAAATTGCCCTCCAGAATGGTTGCATCAATTCACAACTCCAGCAGCAATGAATTAGTGTCCCTACTTTGCCACATCCCCTCCAACATTCATTACTTTCCAGGTATTTAAGATCATTTAAAAAAAATTCATAAATACAGTTCCATGGGAAGAATGAGCTGAAAACTAGTGAGACATATGTACAAGATATATAAGGCATTTTATGGTCTACAAGATTTCTTTGACTCCATAGCTGACATCCTTCTTTGGTGCGAACTGCCACTTCCTTGGAATTGCTCCTGTCTTCAGGTGGCTGGCTAGTTTTTTGCATTCATTTTTTTTCTGTATTTTTGTGTGTGTGTCTTTCTTTATTCTTGGATAAATGTGTTTTCTGCTACTAGTTCAGTCTCTCCAATGACATGAGAATGAAGAGAAGAAAGATTTATTGTTTTCTCATATAATTTATTTATATCATTTATTGTCTCATATAATATAAACTCCTTGAGATCAGGGACTGTTTCTTTGTTTTTGTAATATAAGTGCCTCACACAGTTCAGTGCCTCTTCTATAAAAAGCCTTTCCTGATCTCTCTTCTACTAGTGCCTCGCTTCCACCTCTCAAAATTATTTTCTATTTTTTGTATGTATTTCACGTCATTATATAATCTCTATGTAGTTTCCCCTTGTTAGAATGTCCTTTAGGACAGGAAATATTTCATTTTTGATTTATAAACCCAGTTTATAAACCCAAAACATGGCTTCTTAAATGCTTGATTGATTGAATGACATTTTGAAATATGAATTTCAAGTAGTATCCCCTTTTTACAGATAAGAAAACTGAGGCTTATAAGAAGTTAAGTATCTTGTTTATGATCATGCAACTAGAAAATTTCTAAGGTTGGGTTTGAATACCAGTCCCTTGCACAATATTGAGTTCACCACCAGGTCAAGCATTTGATCACCTCTAGATGGAAATATTCACTCTCTTTCAAATCATAATATTATAGATAAGGGTATCTAGACTCAGATGACAGAAGCAGGTTGCCTAAGGTCACACAGCTAGCTCAAGGCAGAACTAAGATTAGAACTTGGTTTCCTCACACTCAGTCAGGAGACCATACCAAACTGATCTATGACTTCTTAGCACTTTGTAGATATGTACACATGATATGAGAAAAAACAATATGTATTAATTCTCTAGTGACTTCCATTCCAGATATATTGCTCAAAATGGTCAGGTCTTTGCTTTTTTGTTGCTGTTGTTTTGTATAGAAATAGTGGTTACAGGAGGAGCTAAGTAGTACAGTAGATGGAGCACCAGGACTGGAGTTGGGAGGACCTGGGTTCAAATCTGGCCTAGCCACTTCCTAGTTGTGAGACTTTGGGCAAGTCACTTACTCTCCAATTGCTTACCCCTTGCCACTTTTCTATCTTAGAATTGACACTAAAAGAGAGAAAGAAGGAAAGAAAGAAAGAAAGAAAGAAAGAAAGAAAGAAAGAAAGAAAGAAAGAAAGAAAGAAAGAAAGAAAGAAAGAAAGAAAGAAAGAAAGAAAGAAAGAAAGAAAGAAAGAAAGAAAGAGAGAAAGAGAGAAAGAGAGAAAGAGAGAAAGAGAGAAAGAGAGAAAGAGAGAAAGAGAGAGAGAGAGAAAGAGAGAGAGAAAGAGAGAGAGAAAGAGAGAGAGAAAGAAAGAGAGAAAGAAAGAGAGAAAGAAAGAAAGAAAGAAAGAAAGAAAGAAAGAAAGAAAGAAAGAAAGAAAGAAAGAAAGAAAGAAAGAAAGAAAGAAAGAAAGAAAGAAAGGAAAAGGAAGGAAGGAAGAACTGGTGGTTACTTTGGACTCAGAGGATTGGTATTCAACTTGTAATTCTGTCATTTATCCACTGTGTGATCATGAGCAAAGCCATTTAACTTTTCCAGATCTCAGTTTCCTCATCTGTGAAAAAAAATTAGACTGATTTCTTTATTTTTTTAAACCTTTACCTTCCGTTTTAGAATCAACACTAATATCATTTCCAAGGCAGAAGAGTGGTAAGGGCTAGACAATTGGGGGCTTAGTTACTTGCCCAAGGTCACACAGGCAGGATGTGTCAGAGATCAGATTTGAACTCAAGGCCTCCCATCTGCTGGTCTGGCTCTCTGTCCACTGAGTTACCCAGCTGCCCCAGATAACCCTTCTTAGGGTCCTTCCAACTCTAAATCTTTACTCTTGACATCTATGATTGGCTGATTCCTCTTCTCATTCCCACATGGGTTTCAGAATAATAAAAACTTGTGGGTGGTTAGGATCTGTAACTGGAAGATAGGACTTAATTCTTCAATTTCTAGAAAGAGTTTTGAATTCCCTAATAAGTGGATATTGGAAAGAGAAGGGTTGACATAGAAATTATCTCTAAGTGGTTTGCCTATCTCTTAACTGTATACTCCCTAGGGCAGAATCATGGGGAGAATCTGGAAAAACCAGATTCCCGGCAATCCTGAATATTGGGAAGATGGGGAGTTTAGGTTTACAAGGGGAGAGGAGAGGTCAGTGGGATGAGAGAGGGCCAAAACATCCTTCAAACTACCTCCAGGCTTCTTTAATGGGAAGATCTGGATCAGGCCATCTCCTTCTAGTCCCAGAACTTACTGAGAACCAAAGACAAATCTCTGTGATTAGAGGAAGTAAAGATTATAGAATGCATAGACGAAAGTAATTTTTGGTAAATTTATGAATAGATGGTCCCATTTGGGAATCTCCATTGCTCTGAGTATTTGCTATTGATACTGAGAAAAAGCATAGTGTAGAAAGGAAAACTAAGACTGAGGAACCATCATTTGGAATGTTGCTGGGAGGGGGAATGGTAGTTGGAGCAGCAGAAAGGGCTTGTGGCTTCAATTGGGGAATGGCTGAACAAATTGTGGTATATGTTGGTGATGGAATACTATTGTGCTAAAAGGAATAATAAAGTGGAGGAATTCCATGGCGACTGGAACAACCTCCAGGAAGTGATGCAGAGCGAAAGGAGCAGAACCAGGAAAACATTATACACAGAGACTGATACATTGTGGTACAATCGAAGGTGATGGACTTCTCTATTAGTATCAATGCAATTTCCCTGAACAATCTGCAGGAATCTAAAAAAAATACTACCCACAAGCAGAGGATAAACTGTGGGAGTAAAAACACCGATGAAAAGCAACTGCTTGACTACAGGGTTGGAGGGGATAAGACTAAGGAGAGACTCTAAATGAATGCTCTAATGCAAATTCCAACAGCAGGGAAATGGGTTCGAGTCAAGAACACATGTGATAACCAGTGGAATCATGCATCGGCTATGGGAGAGGGAAAGGGAGGGGAGGGGAGGAAAAGAAAATGATCTTTGTTTCCAGTGAATAATGTATGAAAACGATCAAATAAAATAATGTTAAAAAAAAAAAACCTAAAAAAAAAGAAAGGGCTTGTGGGAGTGAGAGCTGAGAAAGGGGTCTTTGCTCTGTGAACTCATTTGTGAGAGACAGGTGCTAGGACCAAAGCACAAGATCCCAACATGTGGTGACAGAGCCTTGCCTCCATTTCCCTTGCCTTGAATATAGAAGATTCCTGACATCTTTAGATGATCAATATAAGAAAGCAAAGAACAACAACTGCTGCTGAAGGGTGTTGATCCCTTGAACTTCACGAAGACCCATCCTATCCCTTGACCTTCCAAGAAGGATGCTTGACACCTGATTAGAATAGGATAGTGATAGCTAGATTAGAGAGGAAGGAGAAAGAGAAGCTGAAGCCTGAACCATTTGGTTTGGCTAAAGAAGAAAAGACAACCTGTAGGGTCTCCTATTCCCACAGACCTATCCCCCTCACCTTTTATTACTTGAACTATTAAGCAACCTTGAAATTCACAGTAGTCAGATTCAAATCTTAGCAGTAAAGAGAAAGAGAGGATGTTGGGCTAGGCTAGCCATTTAGCCTTGGCTAAACAACAAAGAGTCGACAGGGACAGTCAGCCTGTCTGACAAGAAGGCTTCTAGGGGCTCCGGCACCAGCCAAGTCCTGAGAACAAATGAACTCCACATTTCCCCTGAAGCCTACTTATTGAGACACAGCCCCTGTTTATTCCTTGCTATAACTCAGCTCAGGGGTATTTCTCTCTTGGATTTGAAGGGTGAGGGAAGGAGATTATCTCTCAGCCCCTGTGGGTCTCTCTCCTCCACCTCGACAGCCCTCCTTCTTCCTTCTGTCCCTTCACCTCCTCCATACCCTGTTACAACCCATCAATCTGCCCTTTTACAATCCTTACAATAGTATAGTGGGAGAGACCTCAGTCCAAATCTCATCTCTAATATTGACTAGATATGTGACCCCCAGCAAGTGGCTTTACTTCTTTAAACCTTTATAAAAAAAGAAATAAGAAGAGAGATATTTGGCAGACGTTCTTTGTGTGAGCCCCAGGAGCTGCAAAAATGGGGTGAACTTCTAAAACAGACAATATCCAAGATAGTTTTGAGCAGTGATATGGTGTGGTGGGAAGGACCAAATGAAATGATTCACATAAAATACTATATAAATGCCAGCTATTATCGTCATTGCCCTTAATAAATCCTATTTCAAAAGTCAGTAACTGAGTGGTTTAGTGGATAGAGATCCAAGCCTGAAGATGGGAGGACCTCAGTTCAATCTGGCTTCAGATACTTCCTTTTTGTATGACCCTGAACAAGCCATTTAATCTGTTGCCTAGCCCTTACTACTCTTCTTCCTTGGTGCTATTACTTAGTATTGATTCTAAGACAGAAGGTAAGAGTTTAAAAAATGTTTTTAAGTCAGCACATCCTACAGAATCAGTCATTTTATCAAAAAAGCATTGAGTGCCTACTCCACAATGAGCCCTTTGAGAGAGCCACAAAAATGAACTGTCTAGGAGGGGAGACGGAACATGTACAAGGAAAAGATAATTAATGATATTGCCAGGTGAGAGCATTGGACCAAATGACCTCCAGCACAGCCTGTATCAACTGCCATTTTATAGTCTGAAATTCCTATTGACTATTGATATTTTTATTTCAATTCCTTTTTTTTCAATTATATGCAGAAACAATTTTTTAACAATTGCTTTCTGATCTTTTGCAATACAGTTTTCCCCTTTGTTCTTCCCCTCTCACCTCCCCATATGGTAAACAATCTGATATATTATTGCAGTGTTGTCATGCAATATAAATTCCCAGGAACTTCAGGCTGTGAAAGAAGACATATATCACATATATAAGAAAAAAACTCATGAAGGAAATAAGGCAAGAAATGGCGTGGTAGGATCCACTTTCATACTCGCATAGTTCCTTCTATGGCTGTGGATAACATTTTTTTTAATATTTTATTTGATCATTTCCAAGCATTATTCGTTAAAGACATAGATCATTTTCTTTTCCTCCCACCCCCCCCCCAATAGCCGACGCGTAAATCCACTGGGCATTACATGTTTTCTTGATTTGAATGTGGATAACATTTTGCATCATGAGTCCCTTGGGGTTATCTTGGATCCTTGAATTGCTGATACTAGTTTGTTTTTTCATAGTTAATCATCATATCATATTTCTGTTGCTGTATACAATGTTCTCCTGATTCTGCTCACTTTACTTTGCATCAGTTCACACAAGTCCTTCCAGGAATTTCTGAAATTCTAAAATTTCTGACATATCCCATATGTCGTTTCTTCTGGCACAATAGTATTCCATTAGAATCCTATACCACAACTTGTTCCTTCATTCCCCAATCGATGGAAATCCCTTCAGTTTCCATTTTTTTTTCTGTCATCACAAAGAGAGCTGCTATAAATGTCTCTTTTCCTTATCTCTGATCTCTTTGGGATACAGACCTAGTAGTGGCATTGCTGGGTCAAAGGGTATGCACAATTTTATGGCCCTTTGGGCACGATGCCAAATTATTCTCTATTATAGGATGATAGATATAGAGCTGAAGGAGACACTAGAGATCCCCTAGGTCCCCTTTTGTAAATGAGGAAACCGGCCCAGAGAAGGAAATGACGTGGCTAAAGTTATATAGGTAGAAAGTGATATTGAGTTGATATTTGAACTCAAATCTCTAAACTCCAAATGCTGCATCCCTTCCACCATACTAACCTTTTATGCTCTAAGATCCCTCCCGCTGATAGCATCTCATATTCTAAGTCCCCTTCGAGCTCTAAGATTCTATTGTTCAAGATGCTTTCCACTTATTCTAAGGCCCCTTCTTGCTCTGACAATCTACAATTCTGAGGCAATTCACATAATACTTTAAAATTGTTTACGTTTGCATGTTGGTTTACTGTTCACAAAGCTTGGGATGCCTGGAAAGAACTTTGGCCTATTTAGGTGGGGAAAGGGGCAGCAAGATGACTCAGTGGACAGAATGACAGGCCTGGTGTAGGGAGAACCTGGGTTCAAATCTGACCTCAGATAATTCCTAGCTGTGTGACATTGGGCAAGTCACTTAATCCCCATTGCCTAGCCCTCACAGTTCTGATACTTGTATTTATTCCAAGATGGAAGGTAAGGGTTGGGGTGTGGGGAAAGATATAGAACAAGGACAGAGACCTGGACACAGAGACACAGAGAGAGACAAGGCCAGAGACAGAGGCAGAGAAAGAAGTGTTCATCTATCAATCAACAAGCATTTATTTTTTTTAAACCTTATCTTCTGTCTTAGAATCAACACAGCTAGATAGTGTCTGAGGTCAGATTTGAACCCAGGACCTCTCATCTTCAAGACTGACTCTCTATCCACTGAACCACCTAGCTACCCCATCAACAAGCATTTATTAAGTGCCTTCTATGTCCCAGGCATTGTGCTAAGTGCTGGAGATACAAAGAAAGGCAAAAGATAGTTCCTGCCCTTAAGAAGTATCCAGTCTAATGGATACTCTAATGGATAATAGAGACAACAGGTAAAGGGCTACCTACTAATAAGATACATACAGGGCAAACTGGAGATAATCAACCTAGAGAAGGCATTAGTATTAAGAAGGAGAGATTTTAGCTGGGACCAGGGAACCCAGGAGGAGGTTACGAGGAAGGAGGGAATTCTAAACATGGAGGACAGCCAGTGATGCCTGGAGTCAGGAGATGGAGTATTTTGCATGAGGAACAGCAAGGAGGGCACTATCAGTTGAGTGTGAAGTCTGGAAAGTCAGGAGAGGACAAAGTTATAAAGAGATTTTAAGCTTAAGTGGAATTTTATTCTTCATCCTGAAGGTAATAGGGAGTCACTGAAGTTTCTTGAATGAAGGTGGAGGGGATAATGAGATGGTCAGACCTCTGCTTGATGGTGGAAGGAAGAATGAACTGGAGAGAAGAGAGACTTGAGACAGGGAGTCTAATCTACAGAGTATACTGAAATAGTCCAGACTTGAGGTAATGAGGGCCTATACCAGGATGATGGCAGTTTCAGAGGAGAGAAGGGTGGAAGGGCACTTATGAAAGATGTAATAAAGGAAGAACCAGAACCACTTGACATCAGATGAGAGAGAGAGAGAGAGAGAATGAAAGGAATCAAGGATGACATTTAGGTTGGCAGATATTAGATGGCTGACTATGGGGATGGTGGTACCCTTGACAATAACAGCAAAGTTAGGAAGAGGGAAAAGTTGGAGGGGGAATTAAGAATTCCATTTTGAACATTTTTATTTTAAGATGTCTAAAAGACATCTAATTCTCAGTGTTTAATAGACAATTAGAGATGCTAGACTGGAGGTCAAGAGAGTTGGATAAGTAGATCTGAGAGTCAGCTTCATAGAGATGATGACTGACAATTGCCCCCAGAGCTACTGATGAGATCATCAAATAAAAGATAATAAAAGGTAGAAGAGGACCCAAGATAGAGATTTAGGGGACACCCAAGTTTAGGGGTCATAATCTAGATGGAGATCTAGCAAAAGAGACAGAGGAGCAGCCTCGAGAAAAGAACTAGGCGGGAATAGTGTCACAAAAATCTAGAGAGAAGAGAATTTCAAGGGGGAAGAGAGTGACCAATAGTATCAAAGGCTACAGAGAGATCAAAAAAGATGAATCAAAAAGAACCATTCAATTTGGCAGCTAGTAGAATGCCGGTCATTTTGTAGAGAGCAGTTTTAGTTGATGATGAAGTTGGAAGCTAGAATGGAGAGAATAGAAGAGAGTGAGTGGAAAGGAAACAGTAATATAAATTATAGTCAGTCTTCTAAAGAAATTTAGCCATGAAAGGGAGGAGAGATACTAGCTATCAAGAATGGAGGCATAGGGGGGACAGCTGGGTAGCTCAGTGGATTGAGAGTCAGGCCTAGAGATGGGAGGTCCTAGGTTCAAATCTGACCTCAGATACTTCCTAGCTGGGTGACCCTAGGCAAGTCACTTAACCCCCATTGCCTAGCCCTTACCACTCTTCAGACTTAGAGCCAATACACAGTATTGATATCCAAGACTGAAGGTAAAGGTTTTAGGAAAAATAAAAAGAAATGGAGGCTTCGATTGAGGCTTTTTTGAAGGTATGGGAGACATGGACATGGACATGTTTGTAGGCAGTAGGGAAGCAGCTAGGAGACAGGAAGAGATTGAAGATAAGTGAGAAAGTGAGGATAATAGAGAGGGCAAACTGCTTGAGGAGATGGTATGGATTGAATGAAATCTCATGCATATAGAAGGTTTGTCTTGGTGAAGAGAAGAGCCATCTCTTCACGTGAGACAGGGATGAAGCAGGAGATAATGGCAGAAGGCATCTGAGTGATGTGGGATGAGAAGATGGAGGTAAAAGGATGCTTTTAGTGAATGACCTTAATTTTTTTCCAGTGAAATATGAAGCAAGATCCTCAACTGAGTGGTTGGGATGGGGGGAAGAGCATGAAATGTGGAAGAGGGCTAAAAAAGATTTAGAAAAACTGCTGTAGTGTGTGCAATAGTAAATTGATTAGGGAAATGTAAATAAGGGCTAGTTGAGGTTATATAACAAATGGGTATTGGATAGAATTGACACAGCTGCATGGTTTTCTCTAGCTTCATTCAGCAGCACATGAATAAGAACAAAAACATCAGATGGCAGTGTGATCCAAAGTTGAGGTTTAGTGGGGCAGCTCAGTAATAGGAAATGGGGATGCAAGACCTAAGAAAAGACAGTGTAGAGTTGAATTGGTTCACTGGAGGATCTATATGAGGAAGGAAGGAGAGTATAACTAATGCAGGAGCAATGGCCTGGGGAAAAACTGAAGGGTCAAGGATTTAGAAGTTATGGTAAGGGGACAGCTAGGTATTATAGTGGATAGAGTGCTGCAGGATGGCCTTCAAATGTGACTTCAGACATTTCCTAGCTATGTAATTCTGGGCAAGTCACCTCCCATTGCCTAGCCCTTGCTGCTCTTCTGTCTTGGAATGTATAATTAATACAAAAGAGGGGAGCAGCTGGGTGACTCAGTGGATTGACAGCCAGGCCTACAGATGGGAGGTCCTAGGTTCAAATTTGGCCTCAGACACTTCCCAGCTTTGTGACCCTGGACAAGTCACTTGACCCCCATTGCCTAGCCCTTACCACTCTTCTGCCTTAGAGCCAATACACAGTATTGACTCCAAGACTGAAGGTAAGGGTTTAAAAAAAAATAGACAAAAGGGAAGAGGAGGAGGAGGAAGAAGAGGAAGAGAAAGAAGGAGGAGGAGGAGGAACAGAGTTTCAGGTTGCAAGGCAAAGGGCCAACAGATTGTCATCAGATAAAGGAATTTCAGTCCACGAATGTGTAAAAAGAATACTTGTCAGGGATGTCAAGATCAAGAGTATGACCAACTCTATGTGTATCTGAGGTTGGGTGGAAGAGTGGGTCACAGAAGATGAGAAAGTTGAGGAACTAGAAGTTCAGTGGGATTAGGGTAGTATCAATATGTATAATCAAATCATCTAACATGAGGACAGGAGTTGGAAACCAAACAAATACTGTGAACCAAACAGTGAACTTGTTGAGCAAAGAAGGGGAGATCAGAAGATAACACTACCAGCATTTTGGTAGTATACTAAATAGGGATTAGATGAGTATCAAAGTGTTAGAGAGAAAGGGAGAGCCAGGAAGTAGAAATAGGGAACAACTAAGTGTTTGCCTGTTACCAGTGAGATTAAGGGGAGGAGGAATATGAGTAAAAGTTTGACCAGGGAAATAGTCAACCAGGTCTCAGTGAGTACAAGAAGATACAAGGACTAATAAAGGAAAAAGTTGAAGACAAAAGAATTTGTTACCTATGGAGCAGGCATTCCATAAAGCACGGTGGAAGAGATCTATAGCTTTAGAAAGGGACATTGGGTTGGGGAGGGGAGCATCAAGGAAGAGTGGAAGAAGGGAGTAAGCATTAAAGGATAGTAAATGGGGTTTGAACAATAACAGCTCAGGGTTTAGAATCACTAGGATAGAGAGGGAAAGACCTGGAGAGAGTTTGCTAATCACTGAGGAATGAGTTCATGTAAGTTATCATCATTAGGAATGGTGGAGACAGAAAGAGGAAAAGGGAAACAGAAGTAGAGATAGAAATAAGGGCAGGGACTCAGAATTTGACATCCTTGCCTTTGCCAAATATTGAGCCTCTAAAAATATTGCCTGATTTCTGCAAAGGTCTTCCACAGTTAAAAAGGTCAATGAAATTCGACAGATTGGGCAATATGGTCTACAGATCAAATATGGTCTACATTCTTAACTAAAACAAACAAAAAGTCTCATTTAGACTTGTATTCAGGTATCCCAGACCTCTTATGGACTCCTAGTTCAGGCATCACTCTATCCTGAGGGGACTGAGGATCAGACAGACAGAAGAATGGAAAGAAAAGAAAGAAAGAAAGAAAGAAAGAGAGAGAGAGAGAGAGAGAGAGAGAGAGAGAGAGAAAGAGAGAGAGAGAGAGAGAGGGAGAGAGAGAGAGAGAGAGAGAGAGAGAGAGAGAGAGAGAAAGAGAGAGAAAGAGAGAAAGAGAAAGAAAGAAAGAAAGAAAGAAAGAAAGAAAGAAAGAAAGAAAGAAAGAAAGAAAGAAAGAAAGAAAGAAAGAAAGAAAGAAAGAAAGAAAGAAAGAAAGAAAGAAAGAAAGAAAGGATGGAAAAGAAGGAAGGAAGGGGAGGGCGGAAGGAAGGAAGGAAGGAAGGAAGGAAGGAAGGAAGGAAGGAAGGAAGGAAGGAAGGAAGGAAGGAAGAAACAGAGGACAGAGATGAAAGCAGAAAATATAGAATTTTTGTTCTCTAAGTCATGCCCTACCCCATATAAATCACAAGTTTTTATTTAGGAAAAGGCCTTAGGAATCATCCAGTTTGATTTCCTCATTTTTACACATGAGCAAACTAAGGCCCACAGCAAGTGCAGGGCAGAATTTGAATTTAAACCCAGGTCACCTAAGTAAGTACACAACACTCAGAGTAGAGAAGCCCAGCTACAGACAGAGAGAGAGAGAGAGAGAGAGAGAGAGAGAGAGAGAGAGAGAGAGAGAGAGAGAGAAGAGAGAGAGAGAGAGAGAGAGAGAGAGAGAGAGAGAGAGAGAGAGAGAGAGAGAGAGAGAGAGAGAGAGAGAGAGAGAGAGAAGACTTTCTGGGAGAAGAAAGAAATAGAGCAGAAAAAAGGAACAATTGTAATCTCTCAACCTAGGGAAGAGAAGAGAACTGGGCTTTAGAGAGGGGCAGGGAAGGAAGTTCAAGGAATGATTTGAGGGCTCTAAAATAAGAATCTGCCTTGACTCCATTTGGTACCACAGAAGAATTCAACGACTCCAAGTTTAATGGCAGCTCCTGCTGTGTTTTCTTCCCTCCTGTTTCCTTCCCTAGACTGAGACCCTGAGAAGATTTTAAAAAAGAGGCCAATATTATAAAACCTAGAACAGAACCCTAGTTTGAGGGGTGTGAATGTTGCCAGCCCAGCATTAATTTCCCTTTCTTCTTCCCTTTGCCATTAGCAACCAATGTGAATAGATCCAGATTCCTCCATCGATCCTCTCGCCCTTTCCCCTCCCCCCATCCCAATCAATCAATCAGTGGTGATTGACCTGGGCATTGGGGAGGTGGATGGGAAGCCTGCACTGCCTGGGGGAAAGGAAAGGATGGGAGAGAGGAGAACTGGCTTGGCTTTCAGCTCCAGGGCAAATTCCCTGTCCAGCCTATTTCTGCTTTTCTAGTTGGCTAAGCTCTCCCTTCCTTGCTCTGGTTGGGGACAGAGACCTGGATTCTCTGGAACAGTATCCTTCTGAGAATTATGTCTACATATGGTGGTGGGGGATTCTCAAAGCTACTTCAACAGTGTATTACAGAATGTATCCTCCATCTTCTGGAACTTTATTGAAAGTAACTGTCATTTCCCCCATAGATAAGTGGATCAAGAATGAAAAGGTCCCCAAAGAAGAAATGCAGGCTATCAGCACCCAGATCTCGAAATTATATAGGATAAGTGCAAATTCATACAACTCTGAGGTTTCAGCCCTTATCCATGAATTTGGTAAAGACAATCAAAGGCAGAAATAATCTATGTTGGAGAGACCATCAGAAGATAGGCAAACCAGTTAATAAAGCTATGAATCAGTACAACCATTTTGGAACTCAATTTAGAATTATGCAAATAATGTGAATAAAACCACCATACCCTTTAGGTCAAGAGATCCAATTGCTAGGAATAGTTCCCCTGAGGTATTCAAAGAAGAAAAGTGCCATTTACACCAAAATATTCACAGAAGTATATTTTGTGGTAACAAAGTTGGAATCAAAGTAGGTTGATTAGAAATGGCTAAACACATTCTGGTATGTGCCTGTAATGGAATATCACTATGAAGTAAGAAGTAATAAATATGAGGAATTCAGAGAAACGGGAAGACATATGAACTGATCCAAAAGAAAGTAAGTAGAACCAGGAAAAGAATAAACACAATGACTACAACAATGTACGTGAAAACAACAAATGAAACTGAATAATGTGTAAATATAATGATCAAGTGAGATCTCAGAGAAGAATTGAGGAAAAAATGTACTTACTCTCTCCCTTCATTGCAGGGGGCAGGAAATGTCTATGTTTCTGGAATTTTGAGTATATTTTTGGGCTTGATTGATGGTTGATTAGAGTCATAGGATCATAGATGGAGAATTGGAAGGAACTGAAAAAGTCATTTAATGCCCTCCCTTCATTTTACACTTGAGATCTGAGCAAACTAAGGTCCAGGAAGGTTAAATGGCTTGCCTAAGGTCACATATATAAAAAGTGCAGGAGCTGAGATTTTAACCCAGGTGCTCTTAACTCTAAGAGCATATATTTTTTCCATGATACTACACTAGTTAGTTTTGTTGAACTGTTTTTCTCTCTAAGTTTTTAGGCTTTGTTACACAGGAAGGTTTGCTGAGTATGGAAAGATGGAAGGACATATTTGGAAATGGGAATGATTTAAAAAACACCAATAAAAATTAAAATTAAAACTGCTTCCAGAATACATTATAAGAGCAGCTGGGTATCACAGTGGATAGAGCACCTGGCCTGGAGTGAGGAGGAACTGAGTTCAAATTTGATCTCAAACACTTCCTAGCTATGTGACCTTGGGAAAGTAATTTAATCCCAAGAGCCTTTGTGGCTCTTCTGCCTTGGAAATGATATTTAGTATCAATTCCAAGATAGAAGGTAAGGGTTTTTTAAAAATTTAAATAAGATACATTACAATTCTCAAGGATACAAATGAACAAAAGATATCAACAGAGTTTTTGAAAGAGGAAATGTTAACTATCAACAACCACATAAAATGTTCCAAATAACTAACGAGGGATATAAATTAGAACAACTCTGTGGTTTCAAATCATACCTATGAAGCTAGGGAAAGATAATAAAATACAGAAATAGAAAATATTGGAATGGTTGTGGGAAGATAGGCAGATCAAATGATATTTTATATATATATATTTATATATATATATGCATGTACATATATATATAATAAAGCAATTAGCCTGTACACAGAATGCAAGTGTTTCTTAAATACTATTTCCTTTCTTTTCTTTCCCAATGCACTTGGTAGATCTGTGAAATGGTACAATTATTCTAGGAAGCAATATGGAATTATACTTTTTAAAAAGTCATCAAAATGTTCATACTCTTTGATCTAGTGGCTCTACAACTGAACAAAAACTCCAAGGAAGTCAAAGAAAGAATAAAATCCTATTAAGCATAGCAGGACTTTATTGTGGTAGCAAACAATTAGAACAAAGTAGTTCCAGGTTGATGAGGAAATGGCTGAACAAACTATTGTATAAAGATGGAATAGAATACTCCATTATAAGAAATAATGAGTATGAAGAATTCAGAGAAACCTGGTAAGATTTGTGTGAATTGATTCAAAATTAAGAATAAGATATATAAAGATTACAGTAATATAAATAAAAATACTAAGCACATAACTGTTAATTGACAGATGATAAAAAATATCCCTCTCATCTTGGTGGAGGAGAATCAAGAGGAAACTACAGTATCAGGCACTACTGGTACAGAACGTTAACTTAGGGAAAAGCTCTTTCATCTATAGGGTTTTTTGTTTGTTTGTATAAAACCCCTTATCTCCAAAAGACAAACTTATAAGTATCAGGTCCAAAGCGGAAGAGTGGTAAGGGCTCTTCTAACTATAGATTTTATTTAACTGTGTTTTTTTTGTTGTTGTTGTTACAAAGAAAGACTTAACAGTGATGGAAATAATTGGTATAAAAACAAAAGGAGGGGCAGCTAGGTGGCTCAGTGGATAGAGTGTCAGACCTAGGGATGGGAGATCCTGGGTTCAAATCTAGCTTCAGGTGCCTCTTAGCTGAATGACCCTGGGCAAGTTATTTGATTCTTATTGCCTAGTCCTTACTGCTCTTTTGCCTTAGAACTGAGACTTAGTAGCAATTCTAAGACAGAAGGTAAGCAATTTTAAAAAACCAATGACCAAAAGGAATAAATAAACATTTTTATAAAGAAAATGGGTTACAAAGGTCCAAGTCTTAGGACTCAATAAGAGAATAAAGGTTCAGTAAAGGGCCTGGGATTCAGTGAAGATAATCTTGGTTCAAAGAGTAAGAAGGAAGATGGTTGTGGGGATAGGGACTCAGGAGGGGATGGAGACTAAGTAAGAGAATGGTGTAACGTGCAGAGGATGGGGAGTATAAAAATTCAGTGAAAATCAGTTAAGGGCTAGGAGCTCAGGGAGGGAATAGTGGTTCAGTAAGAGAAAAGGACATCTGTATAGTGAGAGAGACTCAGTCATAAGAATGAAGTCCCAGTCAGAGGGATAGGGACTCTGTGAAAGGGACAAAGATTCAGGACATGGGATCTGTAAAGCAATGGAAATGAAGATGAGGTTTTATTATAGGATATGGAAACAACAGACAGGACTCAAAGAGAGTCATGGAGTATTAGTAAAAAATAGGGGTTCAGGGAGGGGATGGAGACTGGGCATGACAAATGGAGAATTTCTTAGGCAAATGGGGAGATCAGAGGGTTTGGAGGATGAGTAGAGGGTTAGTGGCTCAGTGAGAGGGATAGGGACTTAAGAAAAGGTACAGTATCTTCATAAACTAGATTGAGTAAAATGGGTAGAAGTTCAACAAAAAAGGCTCCATAAAAAATTAGAGTGTCAGATGGTCATAGAGGTTAGAAGAAAGGATTACTAGTAAGAGGATGACTCAGTGAAGATGGATAGTAGCTCCATTAAGGAGATAGGGAATTGAGGGAAATATAGAGGGTATAAAGCAGTGATGGAAAACCTATGGAATGGGTACCAAAGATGGCACACAGAGCACTCTCTATGGGCACCCCCCCACTTTGTTACTAGAAAGGCAGAGGGATTTGGACAGAGCTGCTCCTTCTCCACTGTGCCTAGTAACATTTTTTTCACATCACCCACCACTCTGCCTAGCAGCCCAGTGAGCACACAAAGGGTAAGATGGGAAGCTCACAGGTGGCAGAGCTGGAGGGGAGCAGAGAACTCAGGCCACTCCCCTCACCCCTCTACATTTGCTGAGGATATTCCTCACTTTACCCAATCCTGGCCCAGCAGCCCAATGAAAGCACTTTCTCCCTCCCTTGTGGGGTAAAGGAAAGGGGAGAGAAGGGCATGGCACTCTGCCTTTAAAAGGTTTACCATCACTGGTATGGAGGCTTGGTGAAAGGGGAAGGATGTCATTAAGGAAGATATGGAGGACTTAGTAAAAGGTATAGGGGCTCATGAGAATTGGGTTCAACAAAGTGATGGAGTATAAGTAAGAGGATTGGAACTTACTATGGGGACTGAACCTCACGAAAGGGGAAGAGAACAGAATGACAAAATAAAGACAGTGTGAAAAATAGAATTTCAGTGAGTAGACTAACAGCTCTTTGAAAGGATGAAGACTCAGTGGGGAAGATGGAAATTCAGTGAGAAGATGGAGCCAAACTGTCAAAGTAATACGAAGCAAGCAATGAACTCCTCTCCACAAACTCCTAATAGTTCAAAAAAATGCACCAGAATGAATCCTGAAGTGGAAATCCAGAAAAAGTCATGATTCATCCTTTGTCCATAACTATACATAGAAGACAGCTAGGAAGACCTGTGTATACTAGAGAAGAAGTCAGGTCAAGAGTAGGTGGCACTTGGACCACTCCAGTACCCAGAAAGAGGTTGTGCAAAGGGCAAGAGAAAGTCTCAGATTGATACCGAGCTCCTCCAGATGCCAACTGGCAGCTTTATTGCTTATCACTTAGTCCTGGGTCAAATATCCAATGTGAGATAAGAAAGGGACTTGTTCACAGCAGTAACATTCTAGTTAGGGAGGCCTTGGGTGGTGTTTGGAGAAAAGAGGAAGTTCAGAAGCTAGCATCAGTAGTAGCAACAATGTTATGGCTCAGGTGCCAGATCCAGAGCAGGGTCTCACTTCTAATGTCTAGTCTAGCCTGCAGAGGATGAAACAAGGTGGAAATCCCAGCCCAAAGGGGAAATTATAACACTACTGCTCTAAGCTAACAAAACTTCCAGTTGACTGATACAGATAGAGTCCAGCAGAAGCCACTCTTGCCTAGACCCAAATCCAGTTCAGGAATTTACAGAATTGGGAGGGGGGGGCGAGGGGGGCCTGCAATCAGAATTTGTTCTGGATAAGACCACTTTGGGAACATTGAGAGCTTGCAAGTCCCCAGACTGACCCTGAAATCCTAGAATAACATAACACTCAATACTCCAAAAAAGCAGCAATATCACCAACCCAGTTTTTCCCTTCATGAGTGTCACAGATTCCAGCAAGCAGACTGGAAGAATGGTCAAATGAAAACAAAATTCCCATAATCAGCTATGCCTGTATGTAATGGAATTTGTTTTTCTTGTATTCTCTCTGGTTGAATTTGGGGTGGGGGAGAGGTAAGAGGGCTGATCTTGGCTAACTAAAACAAAATATTTTTTAATCGTGGAAACTCTGATCAAAACAATGACCAGCCACAGTTCCTGAGGACTTATAGTGAAACATTCTGCCCATCTCCTGGCAGAGAGATGATGGATTCAGAGTAGAGATTAAGACATTTTTTTAAAGACATGGGAAATGAAAATTTTTATTTTGCTTGACTATATATGCTTAGAAGATGTTTTGTTTTTCTTGCTTTGTTAATATGTGGGAAAGAGAAGGCTGATCTTTAAAAATAAAAATAAAATTTAATTAACAAAAAAAGAGAGTGTTGGGGCAGTGAGGTAGCTCAGGGAATAAAGAATCAGGCCTGGAGATGGGAGGTACTGGGTTCAAATTTGATTTCAGATCTTCCTAGTTATGTGCCCCTGAGCAAGTGACTTAACCCTAAATGCCTAGCCCTTTTCTCTCTTCAGCCTCGGAAGAGATACTTAACTTTTGATTCTAAGACAGAAGGTTAGGGTTTTCCAAAAAGTAAATAATAACAAAAAAAAAAGAAACTCAGTGAAGAGCTAGAAGTTCCGTGGTGGAATGGAGACTTGGTGAGAGGATAGAGATTCCATGAATCTATGGGTAGGACAGACATCAGTAAAAGAGACAAATACACAGGTGACAACATTTGTACAACCCAGTGGAATCACTTGTCAGGCAGGTGGGGGGGGGAAGGGGAGGAAAGAAAATGAAGCATGTAAACATGAAAAAGTATTTAAAAATAAAGTGAAAAAAGATAGATGCAATGTATATATATATATATATATTTATATATATATATATATATATATGGGTCTCAAAAATGTGGTGATAGGTTAGGGGCTTCATCAGAGGGATGGGCACTCAGTGAGGGAATTTCAAATCTCTTCCCATTTTAACCTATCCCCAATTCAGCTGCTAAAGAGAATTCTCTAAAACTCAAGTCTGATTATGCCACCAATTTACCTAATAAACTCCAATAACTCCCTATCACCATCAGGATCCAATAAAAAAATATATCATTTGTCATCTAAAGCTCTTAACAACTTGGGCCTTTCCTTTACACTATATTTATTCTATCTATCTATCTATCTATCTATCTATCTATCTATCTATCTATCTATCTATCTATCTATCTATCTATCTATCTTTTTTAAACCCTTTCCTTCTACCTTGGAATCAATATTGTATATTGGTTCTAAGGCAGAAGAATGGTAAGGACTAGGCAATAGGGGTTAAGTGACTTGCCCAGGGTCACACAGTCAGGATGTGTCAGAGACAAAATTTGAACCCAGGACCTCCTGACTCTTACTCTCAATCCACAGTTACCTAGCTGCTCCCATTTATACTATATTCTTTACACTATATTCCCTTCCATGAACTCTCTGATCCAGCCATATCTCCTTACTGTTCCTCAAATATGACCTTCCATCTCCTGACTCCCTCCTTTTTCACTGTCCATCTCCCATGCCTTGAATGATCTTCTTGGCATCATTGGCTTCCTTTAAGACTCAGTTCAAAATCCAACTAATGCAAGAGGTCTTTCCTGATTCCCCTTTTCTCCTCACTCTCTCTAGTATCAACTTTCCTCTGATATTACCTGCTATTTTTACTATGTATATCTTGTATGTACCTAGTTATTTGCATACTATATCCTTCATTAGGTTGTGAGCTCTTTGAGGGACTTTGTATCTCTAGTGTTTAGCACATTGCCTGGCACATGGTAAGTGCTTTAAAAATGATTGTAGACTAACTGATGGAAAAGAAGTCCAATGGGGAGGAGTACCTAGTATAGAAAATGGGAAATTGGTGAGGAGGATTGGAGCTCACTGAAGGGATAGGAATTCAGAGCAGAATATGAATACTCAGAGAGGGGAATGAAAGAAGTGGCTCAAAGTTGCAACCCAATAAGTATATAAGAGCTCATTGAAGGGGATGTGGAATTATGGGAAAGGGGTGTTAGAGCCAAAAGCAAGAAGCCTTGTGGATGAACTCAGTAGGAAGAAAGGTAGAGAGAAGGAGGTTACTCTCCAGGACTAGAATATTACACATTCATCCTAGCTACCATCGAAGGAACTATAAAAATATGAAAAAGGAAGAACAGATGGGGGACAAGGCCTGGAAAATTCAGGGCTTGACAGAGTGGGAGCTGGGAATAAGATGGCCACACCTGTGTCTCTCTTCACCACCCCCAGGGCCCTGCCCCCAAAGGGGCCAGGGTGAGTGACAGTTACTTAATGACCCAAACTCAGGCCTGCTCTCTTGAGCTGCTCATGGTCACTTGGGGACTGGAGAGGCCTGGTCTATTGATCTAGGCTACCAAAGGTCATCACAGGGGGCGAGGTGAGGGACAGGAGGAACAGCATTGCTCCAGCAAGGGCCCCTGGGGACCTCAATATAGCAAGACTATGCTCCAAAGCTAGATTTTCAAAACTAGACCCACTTCTTACCCCTGGGATGGATATATCTGTGCCTGATTTTTCTTCAGTTTTCAGTGCAAGTGAGAAACTTTCTCAGTATGGATTCTCATTTTGCTCTGAACTAAACAATGGCCCTTTTGGTTGCCTTTAACTTTGTTCCAAAATTTAGCCCTTCAATTTTACAATCAAGTTTGTCAAGTAGTGGGGCCAGTAGAGATATAATAGCTTTGAAACATGGTAGAAGGAGAACTCCTAATTTCAATCCTGCCATTGTCTTATTGTATGGTTCTGAATCTCAGTTTCTGCATCTCTAAAGTAAAGAAATTGGAGTAGATTATCTCTGAGATTGCTTCTACTTATGATAGTCCATGTATTTATTTTCTGAGCTTATTGAAGACCTTCTTGTACATATAGATAAAATAATAGGTAATTATGATATATAATTAATGCATATTAATTAATATATGATAATATATAGCATGTGTATTTAACCTTTTGATGACAGCTAGATTTTAAGGAACAATATGAAATTCTGAGAACAATTCACCACTGGAGCTGGGTGCCACTTTTCACAGAACTTTAGAATTCTGGAACTCAGCATTCTGTTCTTTCTTGATCTAAGTAACACCTCTCTAGTTCAGGACTTGATGGAGGGAAGAACAGTAGCTGCCATACTGAGGTACCTGAAAATTCTTAAGCTTTTGTGTTCTAAGGACCTTTCTAACTCTTAACTCTAGTTCTATGTTCTAAAGTACTTTTGAACTCTCCTATTCTGTGTCTTAAGGTTCCCTCTTCATTGTTACATTATATATGAGTCTATATTATAGTTTTGATTCAGAATCAGAACACTATCTCACATTCTTTGTGGCAGAGAAATATTCACTTCTCAGTTATAATTGAAAATACCCTATGATTTCCATTGTCTGGTGACTTAAATGCCTACCTGGAAAGGACTGGATTAAGGTGACAGTTGATTATATTGTTATAGTCTGACATCAAACAAATTGCAATCAACACATTCAGAGTGGAGAGGAGGAGGCACAATAATGCTCTTTACTCCCCTTGCATTTACACTTGGATACACTCCCAGGGAATACCAGGTGAGTGACAGTTAGACACACCATGAGTAAAAGCCAGAGTTCACACTGGGAGGAAGTTACAGTCCATATGCTGTCAGTTATTCTGTAGTTGGACACCTGGTGAGTTTTAGTCTGGCATGCAGTGAGTTACAGTAGGACACAGTTCTTGCTTCCTGCTCTCACCTTGAAGGGATAACTCAAAAGAAACAGGACAGAGGAAAAGATTTAGAGGCTGTCAGGGTGAGGGTCAGAGGTCAGCTGGGGTCAGGAAGTCCATTTCACTGAGGTCACTCTCTTCTCCTTTCAATCTAATGAAGCCATTATTTGTGAAAGCCAGTGCCCTGTGTCCTGCATGAAGTGGGGCCAGCATAGAGAATAGGGCTGAAAGGACAGGAAGGAATCCTTTGGCTCACCATCCACACAATTCAACAGGCCTCAGAGGGCAGCTTAAGCTGGGCACTGGGAGTTTCACTTTTTCGGGCAGAATAAAAGGGGTGAAAGAGACATACCTAGTAGTGGGTTCAGATAACTCCATATAATTAGGAAGGAATCTCTCTCTCTCTCTCTCTCTCTCTCTCGCTCTCTCTCTCTCTCTCTCTCTCTCTCTCTCTCTCTCTCTCTCTCTCTTTCTCCATTCTCCTTCTCCTTCCCTTTTCTCTTCCTTCTCTTTCTCTCTCCTCTCTCTCACTTCTCTTTCTCTCTCTATTTACTTTTTCTTCTCTTTTTCTCCTCCTCTCCCATCATATCATTCTCTCCTCCCTTCATATCTCTCTCTCTCTCTCTCTTTCTCTCTCTCACACACACACACACCACTACCACTACCACCACCACCACCACTACCACCACAATAGAATGTCAGGACATAAACAAATAGAACATTGCAAATTATCTAGTTCATCCAGTTTATCTGACAGAGGGGAAAATTGAGCTCACAAAGGGTCAATATCCATACCAGACTTGTACATCCATGCATAAATATAATATGGATACATAAGAGCCATATACTTATACATATATGTACAAGGTACATACACGTTTCCTCAAATATATGTACAAAATACACACTGGCATGTATGTATATACTCTTGCATATGCAAATATGACAAAGGAGAACCAGAGTTTGACACTCATGAACATTACCAAGGAATGACCCTGACTATCCAACAGAGGCCTTGAAATTTTGAAATGAAGGGCTATTAAAAGAACCTCTAACTCTGTCATGGCCCTTGCCAGGTCCTTTGACTCTGATAAGGTCTACAGAAAGTCAAAGATAAGGGAGGAGCGTGCAGAAGAGAGCAATGGTGATGACTCAACTCACTCACTAAGTGATCTTAAAAGTCTTTTCCTCTCTTTAGATTTATTTCTACTAATATAAAATGAATGAGTTTAGCAAAATAATTTTCTTTCTATCTCTAACATTCAATTTTATAAAGTCCCTTCTAGCTCTACTATTCTTTGTTCTAGCATTCAGTATTTTAGGGTCTTTTTCGGTTTTAACATTTTCTAACCCCACTTTATGAATGGATCAAAATACATTTAGTAGGGGGAGAGGAGGGGAGAGAAGGTGAAATTCAGTATGAAACCACTTTTCTTCATCCCTCCCCATCCCCCACATTCAAGAACCCTGAAGAGGCACTAGATCTTGATGGAATTACAAAATGTTAGAGCTGGAAGAATAGACTGGAATGGAAAAGCACTATTAAATACTTAACTTACTACTTACTAAGAACCATGTTAAGTACAATTAGAAGAAACCTTAAAAAACCATCTAGTCCAAACACTTCTTTTATAGATGAGGAGACTGAGGCTCAGAGAAATAAGATGACCTGCCCAAGACCACAAAGCTAATGTGGAACCAGCTGTCTGTCCATCTATCATCATCCTTCTCACACTCTAGAGGTGATGAGGTCTTTCTTCTCCCTGTGGGAAAAAAATGGGAAAGAGACTCCCTAGACAAATGAATTAGCATTATGATGTTAACCACAGAGACATTTATTTTTCATGATGATAGAATTCTGCTCTGGGATTTTCTGGCCAGTTTCCTCTATCTTCACACATCAGGTATATAAGAATAGTTCTGCCCATTTTTCAGAAGTAGAAGAGAAATTTGGAATGGGATGTTGACTGCCAGTTTCCTAGCACTGTGTTCTGGATAAAAACCCATTCCATTTCATTCTCCCTTTTCAATTTCCCAGTTTCAAAATGGATATCAGATGGGATGCTTGGGGTACATTTCATTTTTCAACAGTAAAATAAACTGCCTCTGGAGGTGGAGGGTTTTGTTGTTTTTTAATCTCTGGAAAATCGTCAAGCTGGATGAACACTTGTTGAGGATGCAATAGAGTTAATTCTGAGCTAGAGGATTTGGTTGGGTAGGTGGAGGAGATATGCTTGTGTATGAGTGGCGGAGAGACTTGGTAGAGGAGGATGGGGAAGGCGTACTCAAAATGAGAATCGTAGGAGAGCTTGCATCAACGCCCGGGACTGCCTAACAGAGAAACAAGCACAGAGATCAGCACCACGGACAGAGGCACCAGCCTGCTTCAGCACTCTGGACAGAGAGCGAATCAATTCTTGGGATCTGGCTGACTACTCTTCAACCAGCTGCTCCGCAGTCAGAAAGGAGATGAAGGGCCGTTGAACCCTCTAGAGGCCCTAGTATTGAAGATCCTTTGCTTCCTTACCCTGCTGAAGTCACTCCCCGGGAAGTTAAGATCTTGATCAAGAGACAAATCTGAGGCCAAATTTAAGGGAGTGGAAGAACCGGAAAGAGACAGCGTGGGATCCACGTTATTAAAAATATTCAATCAACGTTTATTTGTAGAGGATTTGGAGTGTACCATTTTGGTCCATTTAACCTACTGATTCACAGAACGTTACAGCTGGAAAGGTTTTTAGGGATCATCTAGTCACTAGATGCTAGCCTGATCCCTTCGTTTTACAGATAAGGAAACTGAAGTCCAGAGTTAGTTCCAGAGCCTGAGCTCTCCAAATTCAATATTCTTCCAAATACCTTCCCTCCCCGAATCTTCTAATGCCCCTATCTCAGCTCTCCCCTAAGCGCCCCCTTGAGGGTGAAAGGGGAAGTGATCTCTCCCCATCATTTCAAACTAGAGTTTGCAGGGTGTGAGGTGTCAGACCATAGGAGGTGAAGGTGCCTGTGGACAGAAGAAGGGACTATGAAGAAGGCGATGTCCCGGAAAGGATGCTCTGTCCCTTTAAATGGGCTGGAGTGGTGGGGGAGGGGAAAGAGGGTGGGAAACTGGCCGGAGCTGGCATTGTCCAGTTTGAACTGAGCACCGGAAGTGGAGGGGCAGGGCTGGGACCGCGCGCAGAGCCCTGGGCCATTGTCCAGCACGGGCCAGGGCCGTGACCACCTCCTTGCGGATTCTCCTCCCTCTAGTCACACACCCCAGGGGGCTGCGGTACTGGTTCCTCCTCGCTTCTCAGCCGGGAAATCACATCTCTTAGCTTCCCTCTTCCAACTGGGATATCTTCCCACTTCCAACGTCCTCTCCTCCAAAGGGAGATCGCTCTATTTTTCTTAGAGTGACCTGCTTCCCCTAGTCTCCACCCCAGGGATTCCACTTCCCGGGTAGATCTTCAAGATTACAGTTTCTGGGGCTTGCATAGACTCCGCCCGGGAATGGGGACTTGGATCAGAGGCTGCATGCAGCACCTGAGAGATGCTTTGGAGGCATCCTAGCTTCCAGGGTGGGAAAGGAGGCAGAGACGGGTCATGGAGTGAGGTGTGGATCTCCCTACCTCGCTTCGGAGTTACGGGTCAAATGACCGCCCCAGGATGCAGGGGTTGTGGAATTCTAGAATTAAGTCCTTCACTCTAACACCGGGGAGCCTGAAGTCTTGGACTACGTAAATGGGAAAAAGGTAGCTTCACGTGGATGCTGAGGGAGGAGGGAGTCAGAAACATGCGGAGAAGAGGACCGATATACACTCTCAGAGAGAAACACACGTGTTAGATCTGAATTTTGTTGAATGAACCGACGAGCTCAGAAATGGACAGGCAAAAAGCAAGTCACTGCGATGAGCAGTGAAGCAACGTACACAGTCTTCTTTTCCCTCCCTCCCTCCTCCCTGCCTTCCTTCCAGTGAAGGGGCAAGGAACTTGGGGGTGGGGGGGTGGGGAAGGACTGTGGGTCAGCGCCAAACAGGCTGGTCAGCTCTGAGGCCAGAGAGGAGAGGGAGGGGGAAGGGATCCCAGTGGGGGGGGAGGGGGAGGGCTCATCCATTTCTCCCTTGACAGGTGGTTTGTGTCCCTGATTGGCCGGCGCTTTTCGACTCACACCTCCCTCCCCCAACTCTGAGGAATGTGTAATTATCCTCGCGGGGAGATGGGAGGGGGATGTGGTCACGTGGTCTAGAAAAGGGGGGACCCTGGGAAGACCCCCCCAAGAAACACCCTCTTCAAATGTCTCCTCTTTCCTTACAGCCCTTATTGATCCTATAAATGGGAGTGACCCCAAATTCAAGGTTTCTCAATATTTCGGGTGGGGGGGCATAAAAAGGGGTCCCCTTGGCCTAAGGTTTGTCCAGTGGCCCTCCAGGTGCAGAGCTAGGAGAGCTCTGAGGTGTCAGAGGCCCGAGGCATGGGGAGGGGGGGCAGAGGGAGAGCTGGGCAGAGCAGAGCTGGGGGTGGGGGAGGGGAGGGGAGGGGGAGGGAAGAGGAGAGGAGGGGGCTGCCCGCGGGGGGTTATTGTCTTTTAGAATTTGGGAGCCTTTGAAAAGCCGTGGGCCCTCCCACCGCCTTTGTGCCGGTGGAGATGTAGCGGCCTCCTCCCGGATCCCTCCTTTGCCTTCGGACGTTTTTTCTGGGGCCTGCAGTCGCCCGACCAGGGGCCCGGGGCCGCGGGTGCTGAGCCGACCACCATGGGCTCCGTGTCCAACCAGCAGTTCGCAGGTTCGGTCTCGCGAATGGGAACTTGGGCAAGGAGGGGAACATCTTTGGACCGGGGGAGGGAGGGAGGACAGGGCACCCCGAGGGGCCTGGAGGCCACCCTGCCTGCCGCGGCCCCCACCTCGGTCTCAGGAACCCAGGCGCCCGGGCAGCACGCGCTCCGGGGCTGGCGCTGCCCGGCGGGGGCGGGGGCAAGCAGGGAGAGGAGGGGCATCCATCCCCAAGCGAGTCTGGACATTCGCCGGTCCGCCCGTCCAGAGAAAGAGCAGAGACAGCTTGGAGTTGTGGGAGGACGAGGAAACTTTCGGGGGCCTTTCAGGATTTTAGTGACTTATTGCGCCCTGTGGAAGGGAGAGGGAGAGGGGCAGAAGGTTCGGGTCAGGTCCCTAGCTCTCGCATCTCTCAGGCTGGAAGCCCCAGATCCTTGGGTTCCCACGCGCCGGCTTTTGAAGGTCCAGTCCCCGAGGTGGGGGGATGGGGGGGAAGGTGGGGCGCAGGCTCGGGGACTGCGCTGAGCTTTTGCTGTGGCCCCTTTCCCCACCTAGGTGGCTGCGCAAAAGCAGCGGAGGAGGCGGCTACCGGGGACGCGGCCCGGGCTGGCGAGGAGCCGCAGCCGCTCCACGGAGCCGGCATCTGTAAGTGGTTTAATGTGCGCATGGGCTTCGGTTTCCTGTCCATGACCGCCCGCGCGGGCGTAGCGCTCGACCAGCCTGTGGACGTCTTTGTGCACCAGGTGAGAGGTGTCCTGATTCCCCTTATCTTTCGCCGTGTCCCGCCATTCCTCCACCGTGGAGCCAAAAGAAGAAACCCCTTAATTTTGCATCCACTCTTCTACTTCACCCTAACAGTAGTCCTCCACTGGATGTGGTGTGAGCCCCCAAATTAATCCCCCTTCATCCCTTCTCTTAAGCTTGGATCTCTTGGTAGCTTCCTTTTTCTCTACCCGCCTCACCACGTGTCCGTTGTACCTCTTCCCCTTGGGGGGCAGGGGCCAGGGAGGTTACCCCATGTGGCAGAAACTGAGGTGGTTTTGTCCTGCCTGGTGGGAGGTGGTGGTGATGAACAGTGAGCTAGCAGGTCACAAGAGTTGGGTGGGAGCGGGAGGGGGGTCGCTGGGGGAAAGTTTAAGTGGCTGGCAGATTCTACACTACAGATTTGTCCACCAACATCTCACTGAAGTTGGCAAGAGAAAGCTTCTGGGGGAGTTAGAGATTTAAAGCAACTGGATTTCCCCCTCCCTAGGTGCCATCCTCCAGAGCTGTAGAAATGACAAACCTCGTGATTTGAAACAAGGGAGAGCAGAAAAAGGAAGAGGGGGCTTAAGAATGATTATGTCTACTCCCCCTCCCCCTCCAATCTTCAGCACTCCCACCCCACCAAACTCAGTGTCTCAGATGTTTCTTGTATTTGGAGCTGACCGAGAAAAGAGGCAGACACCAAGAGCCAAGAGCTGAGGCCATTCCTAGAGGCGGGAGCAACCCCAAGTTCTCAGTTAAAGCAGGCAGCTCAGCTCGGTGGGGGTGAAATTCAGTGTCGCCCCTGCTCGGCAGGGCTAGGGGGAGGGAGGACAGTCTAGGCTCTGGATCTATTCTTCCAGACCTGGCATTTATGGCCCCAGACACTCTCAAATTGCTGCCCTAACATTCCAGGACACAAACACAGAAGGGGCCTGGGGCTCCTGGACCTCCCCCCACCCTTTCACTCATCCGCCCTACCCTTGATTTGACTAGTCTGTCTGCAGCCTCCCTCCCTCCCTCCTTCCAGAGGTAGGGAATGCAGAGATCTCTCAGACCCCCTAAAGCTAAATTGTCCTGTCCTGAGTTCCTTATCCCTTCTTTTAGGGAAAGTACACCAGAGTTGTAGCTGGGCAGGTGAGAAAGGATGCAACCTAAACCATAATTTAGGCTCAACCTTTGGGTATTCTCTCCCTTCCCCCTGTCATTAATATCCTACAGAGTCCAAAGATCTAAGGGTGCTTTTGCGGATTGAGCTCTGTTCTCTAGGGCCATTAGTGGGGGAAAGGGATTGAGAGTTGAAGCCCATGGTAGGGGAGGAATTGGGAACTATTTGAAGGAAAGGAAGATTGGGAGAGAGACTGAGCTTAGTTTGCAGCCACCAATAGCCTGGGGACCTGAAGGAAGGGGTGTGAGTGGAGGTGAGGGTGGGAATAACCCAAATCCTGCAGGTCTGATTATTTCATTTCTCTTTTCAGTTTAGAAGTTTATTCTGTACATTTGGCTAGTGTTGGGCACTTCTAGCTAGTTGGACTGGGTGCTAAAGAAGAGGCAGCCCTCAAGGACCTTAATATCTTCATGTGAGGGATAAAGTATATGCACAGCCTTGATGATTTTGTGTCAAAATGCATACCAGAACCACACCAGATCTGAGAGAGGTGGCATAGATGGAGATATTTGAATTGTGCTTTGAAAGATGAACTGAAATGCAATGGGAAAAGATGGGATCCTTGGAAGGAAGGACATTTTAGGGATATGGAAGAGTCACAGCAAAATGTATCCCCTGCCGCCTTTGCAAAGGGTAGGGAGGCCAGTGCCTGAGGAGAAAGAGACTTAAAGGACAATGATTTGGGGAGACCAGTGATTAGGGGAGCAAGAAAGCTTGCTGAGCAGTGACTTCAGGGAAGGAGGGGATGATGGGGGGGGAAGGCATGTAGGTCTGATGAGGCTTTGGGGGGCTTTGGGAGATGGTAATTTCAAAATGATTGTTAGTACTTCCCTCCCCAGCCAGACATCTAGATTAAAAGTTGCTCCCTTGCCCCCCCCCTTTCCTGCCTCATTTACATATGTGAATAACCCACAGGAAGTAATTGTGGGAGAAAGAAGGGAATTGGCCTCTTTAGATCTATTAAATCACTTTATTACAGGAACCAGCTTTGAATGGCCCTCCCCAGCAGGGAGGCAATGCTCCCCCTCTCTCCCCTTTATCTGATCACAAAGAGATTAAAATCTCTGTAGGACTGGAGACTAACTGGGCAGCTTCCCCAACTTTGTGAGCCTGGAATGAAGGAGCCAGTTAAACCCAACTCCTGCCCTCCCCCTCCACCCCCTTCCCCAAGGCTACTAAACCTGGGAGGGAATAAGGGGGTTTCCCTCTTTAATTCTTGGACTTTTGCAGATTTTCCACATCTCCTTACCCCATTCCTCAGGGGAAGAGTTAGGTTTGGAGGAGCAGGTGGGGTTCCATGTGGCAATCAGAGTCCATTACTGGTTGACTCCAAGCAAACTATATTGTCTTGCAATTCCACCATCATAGAATCATACAGTGTTAAGACTGAATGGAGTGTTAGGACATAGAAAGTCAAGAGTTGTGAGAGATCTTGGTCTGATTACACATTTCTCAAGAGACTGTTTCAGGTGATGGAGATACAGGGGCATTGGAAGAGCTTGAAGGGAGAGGTCATCCAATCTAACGCCCTTCAGAAGTGAAGTGCTGATTTGCTCAAGGTCACAAACCCCAGCCCAGTGTTACTTCTTAAGCATCACCCTCAAGATACACATTTTTACCATACCATAACTTAGATGATCTACCAAGTAGGGAGCAGCTGATGATTACTCACCCTGCCTCTAGGGCCCTGGGAATGGCTACTGTCTGGAAGGTGAAAGGAAGCTAGAAGTTTTCCTTGTCCTCTGAACTCAGGAATTCCCAAGGACTCTTAAGGGGATGTGTATAGGAATGAGGGTTCTCACCATTTCCTGCAGTCAATGTCCCAAACACTGTCATTAAACCTCCCTCATTTAGGGAATTTAGACTTGTGAGAGAATGATGTAGGGAGGGAGGAATGTCTGCTCTTATAGTTAAATGACTGAAAAAGATTTTTCTACAAGCATTGGTAATGGGGAGGGAAAGAGAATATTATGGGATCATAGGATTTAGCCTTGTTGAAAGAGCTCCAATAGTTTCCTATTACATCTAGGATCAAATATGAACTCCTCTGTTTGGCATTTAAAGTCCTTTACAACCTAGTTTCTAATCTGGCCAATTGCATTCCATACCCACCCCATTCCATGCCTTTGAACTGGCTGTCCCCCATACCTGGAATGCACTCCCTCCCCTCATCTCTTCTTAGACTTCCTAGCCTCCTTCAACATCTAGTGCCACCACCTACCTACCTTTCTTGGTATTTCTGTTTGCTAGTCCTCTGTTTCAACATTAACCTGCGATTTACATTTTTTCACATTATATTTCAATCTGTTTTATGTGTCTGGCACCCAGTTAGCACATAATAAATGCTTGTTGATTGATTGATTGATTGATTGATTGATTGAATGGACCTTAGAGATCATTTAGGCCAACTACTTCATTCTCTTGGTAGACTGGATTAGAGGAAGGGTTGTGCAGGAGACCTTTTATAGTTCCCCTTCCCCTATCCTGCTTTGTTCTCTGGACGCTTTCCTCTGAGATCAAGGTCCATGTAACCTGGATGGATGGAAGGATAGATGGATTGACAGATAGATTTTGTATCTACAGTTACTTGACTATTATCTTTCCCATTAGAATATGAGCTCCTTGACGGTAGAGATCTGGATTTTTATTTTATTTTTTTGTATTCCATTTAATACAGTGCCTGGCACATACTAAGATCTTTGTAAATGTTTGTTGACTAATGGACCAGACAGGGAAATGAAGGCCAGAAAGGGAAAGCTTTTGGTGTGAGCTATAATCGGAGGAATAGTTGTATAAATACAACTATTTAAAAATCAAGGTCCTTTCAGATTCTCAATCTGTGCTTGTCAGTTGTTTATGCATTCTCCCTCTGTAGTGATCCTCCTACCCAATTTGTGTACATGTTGAACCCTCAGCTCTCCTGTAGAATGTAAGCTATTTGCAGGTAGGCAGAAACCAACTTGATATTATACTATTGTCTCAAAGTATTTTGCACATAATATACTAGATGCTTAATAAGTATTTCTTGAATTGAATTCCAAGAAGCTGGGATTCCTCCAAAGCTGATTTCTAATGCCTTGGGGAGGGAAAATTCTGAGGAATTTATGTCACCTTTTCTTAGTTATCACCTGGATTTTTGTGGAGCACTACCCAAGGACTTCATTTAGGGGACAAGGAAGTATATACCTGTGGGGAACCCCCAGAGGTAGCATCTGACATGGGGGGGGGTGAGCTGGGAGTTCCCTTTTCTGAGAAAAGGGGAAGAAGAAAAAACCAATTTATCAATGTTATTTTCCAGTCCTTGCCCTTTCCTTCTCCCCACAATTGATTTTGTTTTAACCTTTCCTTTGCCCTCTTTTTTTTTAATTTAAATTTTTATTGCTATCTTTTGGGGGGTTTTGCATTACTTTCATTTATCAATATGCTCCTCCTTTCCCTGGTCTCAGACAGGCTTCCCTATAACAAAATAATTAAAAAGAAATAAAAAGCAACTTGGCAAAACTAACCAACATATCAGAAAATAAATCTGATGTACTATGCTGACTAACATACTTTTCAACCTCTACAATAAGTTCTTGACCTCTTCTGGGTTGTGGACTCCTTGGGCAGCTGGGTGAAAGATGTTTTTAAATGCATAAACAAAAGAAATAGTTGCAAAGGAAACCAGTTATATGGAAATACAGTTATCAAAATATGTATTTTTTAAAACCAAGCTCACAAACCGAAGTATTTAGAATGCCTGCTCCTGTCCTTCCATCAAATTAACTCAATAAACATTTATTAAATCCCTACTACATACAAAGCTCTGTGTACCTGGATGCTGAGGATATCAAGACAAAAAGTGTCTCCTGAAACTTACATTTTATTTGGGTGTTGGATATAATTCCTTTGGCACTGCTACCAACTGTGGTAGTCTTCTTTAGGGACTTGCCACTCTTTCTGCCAGTGTATGGGAGAACTCTTGCTCTGCCCTCCCCAGTTTGTAGCCCCTCCTACCTTTATAGTCTCCAGGTCAGTTTCCCAGTATGGCCCTGGTAGGGATGGGGGTGGTACTTATTAGCATCTTAATTAATCTCCTTTCTCTTCCAATTGGTCAAGTTCTACCCCAGGGAATTGAAGAGCTGCCCCTCCTCCCAAGCCCATCTCTCTCATTGCTCTTTAAGAGGAAAAATCCGATGTTCTTTCCCTTCCATTTTCCAAACCTAGTCTGCTCCCAGTAGCAAATGCCTTGTGCTGGAAGAGGGATCCAAGAAGGACCTTCTCTGAAAGGCTGCTTAGGGTAATGGAAAGAACACAGAATTCAGAGCTTGAAGGCAGTGTCACAGAATATGAAGGTTGGAATGGTTTCCAATGGCCATCTAAATCCAGTACAATTCACACTCCAAAGAAAATTCCCTTCTACAACACCCCTGACAAGTAACTGACCCAACTACTACTGAAAGTCCTCCAGTGAGGGGGCAACCAGTGCCTTCCCCTTCTCCCATTTTATCGATAAAGAAACTAAGGCCCAGCAAGAGAAAATACTAAGGTCCCACAAGGATGGAATCACAGAATCAATATTTGAGTCCCTGGGATTCCCTTCTAAGCTTGAAGGTCCTTCTATTCAAGCCTCAGTTGTCCTCATCTGTAAAAAGGGATGATAATACTTGTGCTGCCTATCTTAAGTTAGTTGTGAATTCTAAAGCACCATGAAAATGTGATTTAAGGGTTTGAGGAAAGATGGGGAAAACTTGGGATCTCCTTTCTTGTAGTAAAACAGAACAGTCTTTACTTCTTCCCACCCCATACCCTACTGAAACAGCTGGAGCAAGGAACTTATGAATAAAACCATTTCCAGTTCATGGTGGATTTCTAGAATTTCTGTGTTTCATCCCTGAGGTTCAGTTCATGGAAAAGCTCCCCCCCCCCACTCTGATGGCAATCAGCCCGTTGTTATTAAGCATTTACTATGGGTATAAACCCTGTTCTCATTGCTAGGGATACCAAAGCAAAAGTAAAAAGTAATCCTTCCTTTCAAGGAATTTACATTTCACTGGTGATGGGAGGAAGAAACAGAAATATACAAGAAACATATAGAAGATGTGGTTGGCAACATTAGAGGGATATGGTCCACAGGGTAGATTGTTAGGCTTGGAGTCTAGAAGACTTTTTGCCTCAAACACTAGACTTTATTGTTTAACCCTTGCCTTCTGTCTCAGTATCAACTCTTAAGACAATTGCTGTAAGGGCTAGGCAATTGGGGTTGAGTGACTTGCCCAGGGTCACATAGCTAGGATGAGTCTAATTGAACCCAGGTCCTCCTGACCCCAGGTCTGGCACTCTAGCCATTGTACTACAACTAGCTGCCCCCAAGTCACTTGACTTTTCTGTGCCTCCATTTATCATCCAGAAAACAAGGGAATTGTATTCAATGGCCTCTCCGGGTCCCTCGCTATTCCAAGTCTTGTGATTCTTTGACAGGGTATTGTTGAATCTGCACACCTGTCCCATCTGCCTCCCAAGTTGAAATCAATGCTCTATGAAGGTTAACTACTTTGATGATCACACTCCCCCCTTTCTATGGTGTTTCATAACTTCTAAGTGATGAAATGCTTTCCTTGTGACAGCCATCGAGACAGGAAATGCCAAGAGTCCTTGGAAGTTTGTGACTGGTGGAGCCTGAGCTCCTACCCCATCTCACCTGTTCCCACGTATACTCCTCAACCCAAAATGCAGAATATAGAGAGGGATGATCTGGCTTCCACATAGAAGGAGAGGGGGAAAGGGAGCAGTAGGAGAAATAGCATTGGACTGACAATCAGAATGACCCCCACATAAATGTTAGGTTCATAAAATGGCTCTGCCACCCCAGGGCCCAAAAAACACCCCAGTTTAGAGTGGTGGGAAAAGGTCCTAGCCACCAACTGTGCTAATGAAGTCAAAGAATACTCTGGGATAATTGATAAGCTGGCTACTTGATGCTTAGGAAGTTAGGAGAAATGAATTACAACAGCTGGTTCTGAGGAAAGTGATCTAAGAGGGCAAAGGTGGTTGGGGCTTCATGACTTGACAATATAGTGGCTGTAGGTGGAAGGATGCCTCAATTCTTGTGGAGCTCCTGGATCAGAGATAGTGGACATGATTATCTAGACCCTTCTTCCCAAGCAGATTATGGGTCAGATAGAGAGAGAGAAACACAGACAGACAGACAGACAGACAGACAGACAAGAGTTATGAAGCCAACAGTGCTGAGACTTGGGTCTCTCCCTTTGTGTCTTTTTAGGGTAACAGTGAGAAGTGGGCAACTTCCCAGGTGCCTGGATTGGTTCTGGTGGAAGTTGGCAAGATGAATCCATAGAAAGCCTGGAGGATAATTATTGAGACTATTTCAGATTCTGCCTAGAACAGAGAATGAATGGGGAAAGTTAACGTTGATCCCTAGAAGGACACATCTGACACAAGATTGAGTTATGATGTGTTAATGAGATTATAAAACATTGGGCAGGACAGCTTTAGGTGGGTATGTTGCTGGTACCCTATTGTGCTCCCTCCTCTGAGATCCTCATAGTAAGGTCTGTCCTAGAAAGTCTTCTACTCTAGGAAGGGCATAGGTTGGTTGTCAGAAGACTTGGATCCATAGGATTATGAGAACAGGAATGGAAGCTCAGAGACCACAGAGGTAAAATTGCCTGAGGTCATTACAACTTATTACTAGTTCTAACTTTGCTACAAAATTTTCCAATAGTAGTTTCTTTTTTTTTTATTTTGTCTTTCATTTTAATCACCTCCATCTGCTAAAGGAAGAAAAGGACAAGCATTTATTAAACCCTACTATGTTCCAAGTATCGTACTAAGCACTTTACAAATATTATATTTTATCCTCAACACAGTAAGGTAAGGTTGCTGTTATCCCCATTTTACAGTTGAGGAAACTGAGGCAGACCAGGGTCACCCAGTTAGTAAATGTCCAAGACTGGATTTGAGTTTCAATCTTGCTGACTCCAGGCCCAGGGCTTCGCCCACTCCAGCAACATCTAGCCTTGTTCAAATGATTAAAAAAGAGAAGAAGGGAGGGGTAGCTGGGTGGCGCAGTGGATTGAGAGCCAGGTCCTGGGTTCAAATTTGACCTCAGATACTTTCCAGCTGTGTGACCCTGGGCAAGTCACTTAACCCCCATTGCCTAGCCCTTACCTCTCTTCTGCCTTGGAACCAATACACAATAGGTAAGGGTTTGAAAACAGAGAGAGAGAGAGAGAAGAGGGTAGAAAAAAGAAAGCAAAAGCAAATATCCATCAATGAAGTCTGACTATGTACAGTGTTCCACAACCATAGATCTATGCCTCAGCAAAGGGAGAGAGGTACATGATCTCATTTCTTCTAGGTCATTATTACTGAACACGGTTTAGCAATTTTATTTTGGTGATGGTGACTTCTATTTACATTGTTGTATTCATTTTTCTAATTTTTGTTTACTGTATCTGCTTACTTCACTTAGTTCATGATTTCCTATAGTCTTCATATTTCTAGTTTCTTACACTGATAATATTCTACTACATTTGTATATTATAATTTGTTTAACTGTTCCCCAATATAGGGTACCTATACCTATGTACCCAAATAGGGTAGCTATATGCTTCTAGTACTTTGCTACTACAAATAATATTGCTTTAAATATGTTGTTTTATATATATTTCTGTCTTGGGCCACCTTGGGGTATATCCCTGGCAGAGATATTGAAGAATGGGGACATTTTAGCCACTTTCCAAAACTGTTTTCCAGAATGGTTGACTTATTTCACAGTTCCATGAACCATGTTGATATGTTGGAACTGTGTGTCTGCTATTCTCCAACATTTGACTATTACTGTTTTTCGGTTTGTCATTGCTAAGTTTCTGGGTATGAGGTAAAACCTTAGTAAGAGCTTTCTATGGTCATAGGCGCGTCTCTTAGTAGTGGTCATTTGGCACAATCTTTCATATGGTCATTAAGAGTTGACTATATTTTGGGAAATGGCCTTGCCACATCCTTCCACTACTTATCCACTGGAGAATTGCACTTTGTTTTGTGTATTTGTGTCAATTCCCTATAGGTCTTGGATATTTGATAGGAAGATTTTTCACTCCCAATGGACAGCTTTCTTATCGAGTTGCTTTGATTTGGGGTGGTGGTAAAACTTTTCCATTTTATAGCAGCAAAATTATCTACTTTTATCTCTTATATCCCATCCCTTGTTTAGTTAAGAATGCTCCCTGTGCTGCCACCAGCTTTCAGAGTGTCCTGAATGACTTCGGGCAAGCTACTTCCCCTGTTTCCTCCTTTGTAAAATGAAGGGATTAAACTAGATGATCTGATATTTTAAGAACCAAATCCTGTGGCCTTCAATGTCCTTTCCAACTCCGAAATCCCACAAGTCTTGCCTTTCTAAATGACACAACAAAAAAGATAGGTTCTGTAGTTTGTTTGGTGCAGTGGAGTTGGTTTCCGAAGACTTGGGTTTGAATCTCCTTTCTGCTACTTGCTATCATTGTGACCCTGTATAAGTCACTCCTTCTCTCAGGAGCCTCAGTTTTCTAGTCTGTAAAATGTAGGGGTTAGAAGAAAGGATCTCCAAGCTCCAGCTCCAGATCCTATAATCTTATTTCTATAAGAACCCCACTGCTGCCAAGTACTTGTCTTCCCCTCATCTCTATCTCCCCACAGTACTAGCTTGGGTGGTCAAATGTTTGAATGAATGGTCATGGGTTAAAAGTCAGGAGGGCAGGGCCAATAAATAAGCTTGTGCAAGCTCCCTAAGTAAGGCAGATGAACTTTGGTTTCAGTTCAGCTCTGCCCTCAAATTATGAAGGCACTTCTAGGGAGAAGAATCTAAAGTAGCCTGGTGGTTGACACCAAAGTCATTTGCAACTCAGATGAGGTGGGTGGCCATGCACATGGTAGAAAGGTTGACTCAGTTCCATGGTTTTTCATTCCAATATTCCAGAAGGTCAATTCTTCCCTGGAAAAGTGCCTTTCATTAAGTGATTTGATATCCTGGGGTTTAAGAGAGGGAGTTTGCAGAGGAGCCTAACATTATCTCCTGAGATAAGTGGAATGTAAGCTATTTTTCCTTTAAAAAAGTCTTTGTATTCCCCAGGACCTAGTTAAGTACTTAGTAAATGTTTGCTGAATTTGCTGGTATGGGGATTGGCTTGTCCTGTATCTCCTAGAATGGGGGGTGGAATGAAGATGGTGAAGTTGGCTTCCCTTGGGACTTTTGAGGGGTAGCGCAAGACCAATGAGAATATCCAAAGAGGAGACTAGTTAATAAGGAAGAAAGGTTATACAGGGAATATGGCCCCTCTTTTAATTAAGTGAGGGTTTGAAGGGGGAATTGCCACTCTAATCAGCACTGAACCAGCTATGCTAGTAAAGATGTTGTCACCCCAATATTTCTTTCTAGTCTTTCTCTGGAAAAATAGTGAAGCTTTCACTTTCACCCCCACTATCAAGTTTGAGTAATGGAATTGAGTTATTCTGTTATTTTCATGAGGTAGGGCATCTTATATTAAATGGGATAACTCACACGGGTCATATCACAAAGTAGTGCTGACAGAATCGTAGAATGTTAAGACCTGCCAGGGGAACTACCTTAAGTTTACTAGATTAATTTCTAAGAGATCAGAGATCTTGTATTATCTCAACTTTATACCTCACCAGCACACATTAGATGTTTAATAAATATTTGTTGTATTTTGTTTGTCCTATAGGGAAACTGAGGCCCAGAGAAGGACACTGAACTGTTCAGGGTCACCCTGCTGATAGAGAAACTAGAACCCAGGGTTCTTGAATCTTTGGGAACTGCCCTTTCAATTATATATCATTCACACATGTAAAACCCAGTGGAATTACTCATTGACTATGGGAGGGGTTTGTGGGGAGGGGAGGGAAAGAACATGAATCATATAACCATGGGAAAATACTCTAAATTAATTAATTAAATAAAGATTTTCAGATTAAAATAATTATATCATTCATTGCCTCCCAGAGTTAGGGGCTGGCAAAGTGGACAGAGCACTGGCTCTGGAGTCAAAAGATTTGTTTAAAATCCTTTCTAGGGTGCTTCTACTGCTGTGACCATGAATAAATCACTTAACCTCCCTGAGCTACAGTTCCCTCATCTGCAAAATGAGGGTGTTAGATTAGATGTTCTTTGAAATCACTTTGAAACCTACATGGGGCAGCTAGGTAGCTCAGTGAATTGAGAGCCAGGCCTATAGATGGTCCTAGGTTCAAATCCGGTCTCAGATACTTCCTAGGTGTGTGACCCTGGGCAAGTCACTTAACCTCAATTGCCTAGCCCTTACCACTCTTCTGCCTTGGAACCAAAACGTAGTACTGATTCCAATTTGGAAAGTAAAGGTTGGTTTGTTTTTTAAAAGAAAGAAATTTACACCCATGATCCTAAATCCCCAGAAGGGTTATCTAATAGCCCCTAGAAAAGGGAGAGGATAGAGTCAAGAGAACCTGGGTTCAAATATGGCTTCAGACCCTTCCTAGCTGTGTAACCCTGTGCAAGTTATTTAACCCCATTTGCCTAGCCCATACCCTTTTGTCTTAAGAGTTGTTACTAAGAAAGAAAGGGTTAATTTTTTTTTTTTTTTTTAAGAAAGAAAAGATAGAGGAAAACATCCACCTAGAAAACCTGCTGGGGCTGGGGGGACGCCACTGGATGCTGAAGATAACCTAGCCTTTTCTGTAGATACACTGTCCGGACTGCTCCGGCTATAGGGAATCTCCTTAGAGGCAATTGTGTGTGTGGGGGTGGGGGGGAAGAAGCATTTGATATCTTTTGTTTTTATATCACCTAAATCCTCCCAGCTCCTGGACTTTTGGCATTGAAGAATTTTTATACATTTCTCCATTGATTGGAATCTGCCTTGCTTCCTATTCTTTGTTGCTGCCCAAAGGTAGCTGTTACTTTCTATTCTTTGTGGCCTCCCACTAACTTTGGGACTTTCAGCCTAGGGGTAGGAGAGGCTGGTCCAGGGAACGTGGGGATGTGGTGGATAACTGTTATCCTATTGTAATTGATTAATCTAGTTTATTTCATATGCGCATATGCATGGTCCAGACTAGGCTTCATTTCCTTACTTATTGATGGTTAGTGGCAGTTCCTCTGGAGCATATTCCTAGATATGATTCCTAGATAGATAATGGAATTTCTTTTCAAATAAATAAGAAGTATAGAAAACTAAGGGGTACAAGAGCTGGAATCTACCAGAGAACTGTGGGTTCCTTCGGCATTGCAGCAGCACCACCTGCTGGCCAAGTCCAGTCAACAGGGATAGTAGATGTGGCTAGGCTGCGATATCTTGTTCTTTTTTCCCTTCCAGCTCCTCTAACGTATTTCTTCAGATTTGTCTTGGAAGAGCTCAAGGCAGCATCAATTAATGGGAAAATGATAATCAGAAAACCTGGGTAGTAGACCTAACTGCTTTGACATTTGTAAAATATGTGGGCTAAATTCCTATCTCCTACCTCTTTTAACATGCTGGAGAAATGTGAATTTTCCACCTAGCAGAGTGGTTGCCTTTGAAAATGTTCTTGGAAATGGAACTCTTTGCTTACATTCCCCTCTGCTCCTCACTGGGGCCAGGAAAGTCCAGGGGGTCAATCAGTGGTGGGCACTGGAGATACAATGAAAGGCAAAAAATTCTTTGAGGAGCTCACAGTCTAATGGAGGAGACACCATTATATACAAACAAGACATATACAGGACAGATAGGAGATAATCAACAGAGGGAAGGCATTAGCATTGAAGAGGACTGAAAGATTACTTTGTTATAAAAATGAATAATATAAAGTGATAATATATACATAACCCAGTGGAATTGCTGGTCAGATCCTTGAGGGGGGAGGGAAGAGGGAAGAAAGAACATGAATCATGGAACCATGGAAAAATATTTTTAAAAATAAAATTACATCTAGAGAAGCTGTCAGGCAGAGATGAGAAAGAACTTCAAGTATGGGAGATAGCCAATAAAATGCCTTTGAATCTTAAAAATGGAGTGTTTTAATATGAGGAATGGCAAAGAAGTCAGTGTCATTGGATGGAGAAGTATAAAAGGGACATAAGGTGTAAGGAGACTGGAGAGTTAATTAAAAAGTCAAAGAGAGGAGTTAGAGAGAAAGAAGCAATAGAGATCATAAGTCATAAAGTCCAATTTATTTTGCAGATGGGGAAACTGACACATGTGTAGCTGTGTGTGTGTGTGTGTGTGTGTGTGTGTGTGTGTGTGTGTGTGTGTAACTTTCCCAGTCACAGCTAGTGTCTAAATAAAGATTTGAACTTGGTCATTTCCATACTAAATGTTCATGATTTTTGTTTGTGCCTGACCTGTGGTAGAGCTTTCTGAGTTCATATTAGTCTGATCAGCCAAAATTGGATATACAGTACATAATGATCATTTTGGTCCTCTTCAAGGATGAAGGACAACAACCAACCAACCAATCCAGACTCCAAATCCAGCACTCCATCAATTATATCATTTAGCTGTCTCCCATGTAGAATGTTGTGCACTTGAAGGTGAGAATACCATCTGGAAGCTTGCCTCAGATCCTTCCTGGTGTGCCCCTGGGACCATGAAACAAGTCACTTAGCCTCTCTGCCTCAGTTTCCCCATCTGGAAAGTGGAGGTAATAATACCTGTAGCCTTTACCTCACAGAGCTGTAAGAATCAAATGAGATATTATATATGGAAAGGACCTTGTAAGCCTTATGGGGGGGGGATATTTAATATCAGCTGTTTTCTTAAGGCCGTAAGATGGATAAGTCACTGAACTTCCACACTTTGGTTTCTCATGGGAACAATATACAACTCCAAGACCTACTTTACCGTCCCTAATTCTACCCAAGGAACCTTGTTTGGGGTCTCACAAATTCTCATGAAGATAGGGTTGGATACTTTGCCCTAAAGAGCCTTGCCTCTGAGGGAGGGCCCAGGGTGAGGCAGACTAGGAGTGGGGAGAGTGAGAGAGAGAATGAGAGCCAGAATGAGAGAAAGAAAGGGGTATGGTATGGAGTTTATCCTTTGAAAATCATGCCCCTTATTTTTGGAGCCCTTCTTCTCTGTCCTTCCCATTCAACAAACATTTATCCATTCAAAAAGCATTCATTAACCACCTTTCAGAGCATTGTGGTAGGTCCTTAGGTAGAGTCAAAGTTTAGCTAAGTTTGAGACTCTGTCTCTGTCTCTCTCTCTGTATGTGTGTGTGTCTCTGTGTCTCTGTCTCTGTCTCTCTCCCTCTCTCTTTCTCTCTCCTTTTCTCTCTCTCTCCATCCCCTCTATGTTTCTGTCTTTAACATACACACACTCCTCTCTTCTCTTTGTCTCTGTCTCTCCTCTCTTTCTCTCTGAGGATAGCTGCTTACCTTCTTACCTTTTCCTCTAGTAGGAGAATGAGACATAAACACAGATAATTGTACTTCTCTTTAGTCCTTTCAGGGCTTGTGGGTATTTCACTCCAGCACACAGGCAACTCTCAAGGCCCTTTATTATGGCTGAAAAATCCATCAACCTATGGCTGATAGATGTAGTCCTGAGCTTGTCCAGACTTACCTAGGCATTTGCATCTGACATCACTTGGGCAGGTGGTCTAAGGCTTTTCAGTTAGGCTTGCCCTGCCAGAGCCTGTGTTCTGCTGCCAAAGAACTGAGGGTCAGCAAGGAAGGATTTTGCTAGGAAAGTTACCAAACCAAGTGCTTTGAGGATTTCAAAGTAGATTCGGGGGTACGTTTCCTGCTAGAGGTGGCCTTTGGGTGTCTTTGCCACTGTGAGCTCTGAAGGATGCCAGGGATGGCAGCTGGGGTGAAGGGAGCCAGACAACTGCCTTCCAGGTGGCTCAGATATGACATGGACTAAATGAATGAAAAAAAGCCTTTCTTAAGCCCCAGACTAATTCTCCCAAAGCCTCACTCTACCCAGGGCAGGGGCTGAGGAGGCGTTTAAAGCCAATTTCTCCCCCTGACCCTTTGCCCTGGCCAGTGAAAGGGGAACTAGAGGAAGCCCTTGGAGATGGGGTGCTCTGTCCAATTTCGATGCGTCACAGCTGTTATCAGCCAGAATCTCACTGGGGAGGATAAGCTATGTGGGTGTCCCTCATTTCATGTGGGTCCAGAGAGTAAGGGGGGCGTGGGGGGCACAGTGTGGTGGGACTTCTGAGAATGCAGGGGAAAGTTGAGGAAGGGGAGATTTCAGATGCTGGGGGAGTGTGGGGGAGGGTTGCTACCTTTGCAACTTCTGGAATCTGGCCACCAGGACCAACCAGCCTCAGCTCTTTTGTTTTCCGGGCTTGGCCCTTTGGAGGAAAGCTCAGCCCTATTCCCCTCCCCCACTGTGCCTGGGGGGGGGGCTGGGGAGGAAAGATAGGCCCGGCTTGGGAATGTCTTGCTTTGTGTGTGGTTGGGGGAGGAGGGGTTGGGGTAGAATTGTGGGCCCCTTCCTTTCAAATGCAGGAGTTAGGAGGCTGGCTTTGGGGATGTGCTGATTACCTATCTGATAAGGAAGGAATTCAAAATATGTGTGTTTTGGGGAAGGGGGGTTGGTGGAAGACGGAACCCTGGAGACCACCATTCTCCTTCTATTCAGCTCCAAGCCTAGGGCTGTGATGGTAGATAATGACTGCTGATTAATCAGAGTTTCCAGTTTCTGAATTTTCATCCAGCCAGTGGTTTTTGTTGGGTTTTTTAATCGTGTTCCAGTGAGTTGTCAGAGCTAGAAGGGACTTTATCCTGTTAGAGAATAGAAAGGTTGAGAAAATCGAGAATGTGTGGAGACAATGGCAAAGGAGAAAAAAGGGACTTGAGCCCAGAATGTTAATGGTGAGAAAAACAACCTTAGAACACCAAATATCTGAGCTGGAAGTTAGGCACCTTTAAGACCATTTCATTCCATTTATCTTATTTTACAGCTGGAGAAACTGAGAGATCCAGAGATTGACTGACTGAAAGAGTCATGCAAACAAACCCCAGACCTCTCCTTTGCCTTTTACATTGGAGAATAAGTGTCTGAAGAGCAAGGGCCACATTTTGGGGGTCCTAAATACTTAATTGATTCTGTTTAGAGTTGGGAGTTTTAGGATGGGGTAATCCAGACCTAGGAAAAGTGGTTAGAGCCAGAAAGGGGATAAATAAGACCAATTCCAACCCATTCAGGTGAACAAGGTCCAATTGGAGATGGCCTTGCAAGAGGGGGAAAATGAGGGCCATGATTTGTGCCAGGAATTCCCAAATGGGGATATGTATGCCCCAAGGAGGTATAAGAAGCTTGTCAAAGGGATACAAGGAATAGTGGATATCCAGACTTGGAGCTGGGAAGACCTGAGCTGAAATCTGGCCACAGACACAATAATTGTCACTTCACAAGGCTTGCCTCAGTTTCTTCATCTGTATCATGAGCTGGAGAAGGAAATGGCAAACCACTCTAGTATCTCTGCCAAGAAAACCCCAAAAATGGGATCATGAAGAGTCAGACATGACTGAAGATTAAGTGAATAACAACTGAAATAGTGAATATCTTCACTTTATTTCTTGTACCTCTTTCCTGGGTTCTGGGATGGATATGAGGTAAAAAAAAAGAAAGTAAGCTTTGGTCCCTGCTCTCGTGAAGCTTATATCACAGTTACTTCATCTGGCTATTGTGAGGATAAAGCTTTGTCAACCCTAAAGCCCTCAGAAAAGGAAGGCACCTAGTATTAGATGGTCATTAGATGGTCAATACCATCATCTACCTGCCTGTGGGATCAGAGAGAGGGCCTGGACTTGTGATTTCATTGGTACAAGGAATTCCCTGATAAGGAACCTTGCTCTACCCATTCAGGCCAGCACCTAATCATATACAAAAAGAGGCAAAAAATAGCCCTTGCCCTCAAGGAGCTTACAAGCTTACAATCTGATGGGCAAGATATTTGTTCGTGATAATCCAGGAGGCTATTTGGGGTTTTCTTGGCAAAGTTGCTAGAGTAGTTTGTCATTTCCTTTTCCAGCTCATTTGACAGATGAGGAAACTGAGTCAAACAAACAGGGACATCCAGCTAGGAAGTATCATGGAGATGAGTTTTTCTGATTCCATGCCTGGAACTCCATGCAATGGCTACTTTTACAAACAATAAATAAGAAATAATTAACAGAGGGAAGGCACTGGAATTCTGAGGGGTTGGAAAGGCTTCCTGTGCCCCTGTGTAACTCAGGGTCTTAGATTAGAAAGTTGTCTGGGCCACTGAGAGTCTGTGACTTGCCCAAGTACTGGCCCTGCTGCCTGGTAGGTATTATAGAAATGTTTACTCTATTTCCACATCCCAAGTTCAGAGGAGGCACTTGAGTTTTCCAGGCTGGCAGGAAGTGTTGCCAACACCATGACCTCAGGCTACCTTGAGCAAATCCCTTCAACTTGGGCTTTTCTGTTCCAACTTTCAATAGTGGGCCTGTAATTCCATTTCTTAAATAACTTTTATATGACCTACTGTGTGCCATACACTGTACTAAGCACTTTGCAATTATTATCTCATTTGATCCTCACAACAACCCTGGGAGGTAGGTGCTAATATTATCCTCATTTTACAGATGAGGAAACCAAGACAGGAAGAAGTTAAGTAACTTGGGGGGGGGGGGCTTATAGCTAGTAAGTATCTAATTTAATGGGGAAAAGGATAAAAGACAAGTAAAAATAACCCCAATGCCCATCAGAAGTATATAAGTACTAGAGAGGTACAGATAAAATGCTGTGAGGTCATAGAAAGACCCTGAGAATGTGGGATGTTAGAGCTAGAATAATATCTAGCATTTACAGAACAGTTTAATATTTTTTAAATGCTTTTTAAGTGGTATTTGATCCCAACCACAATGGGAATTGAGTACTACTATTATTCCCATTTTACAGATGAGATAACTCAAAGCAGACAAAGGGTAAGTAACCTACCCAGGGACACAGAGGTAGTAACTATCTGAAGCCAGGTCTATGAGATTAAAAATTAATAAATACTCAAAGTATTTATTATATAGTATTTAATAATAGTAAAGTAAGTAAGAAAGGGGTTAATTCAGCCAAGTGAGCAGAACACAGAGCTAGAAAGACCCACACCTGCTGTGCTTTGCCAAAAACCCAAGCTCAAAAAGAGCCACAGCGTGGTTCTCAGCCATATTTCTCTTCCAAGCCTCCGTATGTGAGGACATAATTTAAAAGGATGCTGGGTAAATGTAGTTCAGGTGTAGCAAATTTCTAATTGCACAATTCCATCCACCTTGCTACCTAGCTGCTTCTGAAGACTTTATGATTCCCTCAAATGGGGAAATCACTTATCCAAGCCAAGGGGTTTTCATATCTTGTGGCTGAGAAAAAGGCACTCTAGAAGGTAAGGGACAGGAGACAGGCCAGACTAAGGAAAAGGGGCAGAGTGGAAAGAAATCTGGAATGTTAGAGCTAGAAAGAGGCCATTTAATCCAACTTCATTTTGCAGAAGAACCTGAGGCCCAGAGAGAGGAAATCGGAAGATAAATAAGTTTTAATCCATAAGTATATTTATTACCAAACGCTATGCTTGTCCTGGAGTCACGGATATAGTCTAAGGTTATATGTTAAACCCTGACCTTCCAACCTGGAATCAATACTGTGTGGGTTCCAAGGAGAGCTAGGCAGTGGGAGTCAAGTGACTTGTCCAAGGTCAAGGAAGTACCTGAGGCCAGATGTGAAATCAGAACTTTCTGAAAGTCTCTAGGCTTGGCTCTCAATCTACTAAGCCATCTAGCTACTGCCTCCAGTACCTGCTTTTAATAGATTTATTGGCAAAGCATAAGTGTACAGTGACTTTCCTTGGAGACAAAGACCTAAAATTAGGCCATTCACTGGGATGGGAGGTAAGCTTTAGCTAGAAGGAAGATTCAGAAGCAAAAGGGCTAAGAGGGTGGAGGGATCCAAGTGGAATGATCAGAAGAGTTGCGATAACTGCCTTATTACTGATTTATGGCCCTGGTGTGACCATCTTGTATTTGATTCTGTTTTGTTCTGCCATTGTTTTCCTAAGGAAGACATGAGGAAAAAAGGTGAGTGTGAGCTATAGAACCCATAGGGGCCTGGGCTTCAGCCAAGGAACCTTGGCATTCTGCAACTAGGAGGAGACAAAAGGGTAAAAAGTTCTGGGGCAGAGGGAAGACTTGAAGAGAACAAGGACTGGAGATAATGGGGCTTTTCCCCATCCCCAAGCAATTCAAAGGTAGTCTCTGTACAAGAGACTCAGAGGGAAAACTTCAATTAACACTCCATTCAGTATGGTAAGATAGAATGTGAAAAGGGAAAGGAATTTGAAAAAGAGCAGGTTAATTCTTGGGTGTCCAAACTGGTACTTGGCAATAGGGATGGGAACTGCAGAGGAATTAGATTGAGTGCTTTATGCTGTCTCTGTCTCTGTCTCTCTGTGTCTCTCTTTGTCTCTGTCTGTCTGTCTCTCTCTCTCACTCTCTTGTTTTTCCAGTCTGGGAACAAGGTGAGAAGTATCAACCTCCCTCACTATTCTCAACAGCATTCTTCCTAGGGCCTGCCTCTCTAAACAGTAAGGTGAGGTGTTCATATTTTTTAAACTCTTACCTTCTTGGAATCAATACTATGCATTGGTTCTAAGGCAGAAGAGAGCAGTAAGGGCTAGGCAATTAGGGTCACATAGCTAGGAAGTGTCTTAAGGCTAGCTTTGAACCCTGGACCTCCAGTCTCTATTTCTAACTTTCAATCCACTGAGTTACCAGGCTGCTCCCAAGTTCACATTTTCTTTGGCAGTTTATTATGTATCTATAGTACTTTTCTTCTCAGTCAGCCCCATTTTACAGATGAAATTGGAGTTGAGATGCTGAGAGGAACTTTCCCAAGACCAGCTGGTTAGCAGAGCTTGAACCGATATCCAGGTCAATACGACAGATAATAAAAACCTGGGTCATCCCAATGAATGATGAGGAAGAAGAGAACATTCATGGAAAACAGGTTTGGAAGAGCTCACACCTGAGCTGGGCCTCCAAAGAAAAAAATGTCAACAGGCAAAACTGAAGAGAGGGGAGAAGGGAGTATGTCAGGGTGGAGAAAGAAATGTCTGAATGCATGGGGGTGGGAAAAGGGTAAAATGGATTCTGGATGATGTGCATTGATGCTGAAGAGGTGGGTTGGAGTCAGATTATAGATTATAGTTCCCCTAGAATTCCAGGTTAAGGCTTTTATCCTATGGGGTAACTAAGTCAGTTTAGAGTTCTTTCTATTAGAACAGACTGCCTCTAAAGCAGAAGCCCCACTCCTAATGAGTTTACTTGTGCAGAGTAGCCAGGATATATTTTTTAAACCCTTCTTTCTGCCTTAGAAGAAATACTAAGTATTGGTTCCAAGACAGGAGAGTATTAAGGGCTAGGCAATGGAGGTTAAGTGACTTGCCCAGGGTCATCCAGCTAGGAAGTGTCTGAGGTCAAATTAGAACCCAAGATCTCCCATCTACAGGTCTGGCTCTCTATCCACTGAGCCACCCAGCTGCTCCAGCCAGGATATATTTTGTGGATTTATGTGTGACTTTGGGAGGGTGAGCTGGGATATGTGATATGTGAGCTCCTAAGATTGTCAGCAATGAAAAAAAGGCTAGGTTTTCTGCCCCCAGTCCATATCTGCAGAAAGAATATGTCTAGATGATCTTGTAGCTGTTAAACATACATTGTGGCTTGGAGTTGATAGGAAGATAGATTGTGAGACAGAAGGGAACATTTGGAATTAGGTGCTATTATCCCTGTTATACTGATGAGGAAACTGAGGCAGATAGAAGTTGCCTCACTTGGTCAGGTTCTCAGAACTAGTAAGTGTCTGGGGCTGAATTTGAATTCAGGGTCTTCCTGACTCCAGATCTATCACTCTATACTCTATGAACAATGTTGATCATCCTATATTCACACTTGTAAACTGTGAGATGTAGAAGGCTTCTCTGGCTTCCTCTAGGTCTTTTAATGTTCTTGGTTTTCTAGGGAAGCACTCAAATTCTTAACTTGTTGTCTGTCACTCACTCACTCTGAGTCCTGAGCTATGAGTCAGGAAGACCTGAGTTTGAGTCCTATCTTTGACATAGGATATAGGGTTGACTGGTCACAACTCCTTTTCTCATCATCCCATTTTTCAATGAAATCCTTTCTGCTATGTTATCTTAAGTAAGGTTTTCTCCTCCCCACAGCCTCAACCAGCTTTGCCCAGTCCCATCTGCCCTTCCGCAGCACCATACCTGATCTTTGTGTCAATGAGTGGAAAGTGTGTTATTTCCCAGATATCAGCTAGACATCTATCCACAATGGAAATGTTCTTTGCATTTTTAGTATCTGCAGTGTCTTTGGCTTTGTCCCAGAGGAGCTTGTCTGTCCCCCAGGGGGACCTAGAAGCTTCTACAACTCCCACCACCACCACTACCACCATTCCTTTGGAACAGGAGTGAATTCCTACAATCCCACCTCTGTCTTCTACCTTTCCACCCTGATAAAGTCCTCCCTTTAACAAACATTTATAAATCAGCCTGTGTGCTATGCAAGGCACTGTCCCAGGTGCTGGAGGAGATATATAAAAGTCATGCAGATAATCTAAAGCTTTTGATGTCTTTCTACCCCTCAGAGCAAGCTACATATGGAAGGTTTCCGCAGCCTGAAGGAAGGGGAAGCCGTGGAGTTCACCTTCAAGAAGTCAGCAAAGGGCCTTGAGTCAATCCGGGTGACAGGGCCTGGCGGGGTGTTCTGCCTTGGCAGTGAGAGACGGCCTAAGGGGAAAACATTGCAGAAACGCAGATCCAAAGGAGACAGGTATGGTGCTGAGAAGGGCAGATGGGACTGGGCAAAGCTGGTTGAGGCTGTGGGGAGCACATTCAGATCTGATCCTGGAAGGTGAAGAAAAGGTCCCTTTAGGTCCTTATTGGGTCCTTCCTCACTCAGTCCTCCTGATTGTTTTATTTCTGACTTTTCTAAGGGTCTGGAGAAGCTCTCTTAGTCTCTGATTCCTGAGCTGGACATTTGACTCCTGTCCCATTGTCTCCTCCCGTGGGAGGTGGGTGGCAAAAGGAACCATCTCTAAACTGTAATGGGTGGCTCTTTTGCTAAGATGGATAAAAGGCTGGCAGTGCTTATAGAAAATCTTTCTCTAGAATGAGGAGTCCCCGTGTTTCCCATACACTAGTCATCCACCTTGACATCATGTGGCTTAGGCTATTCACATTCCTGTTAAGGAGAGGTAGGGAAAGTGAGGTGGCTCAGTGTATAGGGAGCCAGGCCTGAAGATGGGATGTCCTGGGTTCCAAACTGGCCTCACCTAGCTGTGTAACCCTGGGCCAGTCACTTAACTCCAATTGCTCAGCCCACTGTTTTACTGTCTTGGAACGGATACTTAATATTTATTATAAGACAGAAGATAAGGGTTTAAATAATAATAACAACAACTGACATTTACCTAGTTAGTCCTAAGGTTTGAAATCCTGGGAGCTCATTGTTGTTATTATTCCTACTCTATTGCTGAAGGACCTGAGGCTGAGAGAGGTTGAACAAAGGCCATGGATCTGGCAGCATGTGCTCAATGAATCGGGAGGCATTTAACAATGTGATTCTCCTCCTTTAGCAGACTTGACTGAATATTAAAGGGCAAGAAGATGAAGACTTATTGAGGGGGATGCCCAGCTGTTTGAAGGCCCCAGAAGACTTTGGGGCATCCTAGGGCAAGAAAAGGGCCATTTTGCTATCCTTCTGCTGTGAGGACCCATACTAGGATAGGCACATCTGGACTGTCCAGGTGTGTGACCTCTTCCTTCCCACTCCACAGGTGCTACAACTGTGGGGGGCTGGATCATCATGCTAAGGAGTGCAAGCTGCCACCCCAGCCCAAGAAGTGCCACTTCTGCCAGAGCATCAGTCACATGGTGGCCTCATGTCCCCTGAAGGCTCAGCAGTCTCCCAGCTCCCAGGGAAAACCAGCTTATTTCCGGGAAGAGGAAGAGATCCACAGCCCAGCCTTACTCCCAGAGGCTCAAGATTGAAGTGGGGTCTAGGGCCATCCCAATGGGATGGGAAAGCTTTAAAGAGCAGGCGTCAGTCAACAGGGAGAGGGGGAACGTCAGGGATGGGATGGGATGGGGCTGGGTAAGGGGGGGCTAGCTGGCACTACTGAGTGTCTTGGGTCCTCAGCACTGTCCCCTTCCCTTAGAGGAGAGGACTATCCAGTGGCCCCTCCATCCATGGCCTGCCTCCCATCCTAGAACCACCAGTCACATAAGCCACATGGCTTCTCCTGAGGAAGACCTCAGTGAAGGCAAGGGGGAGGGCGGGGGAAGGGGAGGATTCCTTAAGCCAGAGTGGCAGGAGGCATAGCCTTGGATGGATGGACCAAAGCCCAGGGGCCCCCATCCTCACTTCTTTTTTGCTGCCTAGGGATGAGAGTCTTTGGGTGGGGGTGGGGACAGTGGGAACAGTGGGGGATGGGTAAGGGTCCTCTTTGTCTTGGGCCTTATCCAGGTTCAGGGCTCTGCCCAGCCTCACCTCCTTCCCCTTTGCAATGGGGTTGAGGGTGAGACTGCTACAGCCCTGGCCTCTCTTCTCTTTGCCCAGGGCACCCCCCTCTTACTCCCTCCATGTTGACTTTATTTATTTTGCTCACTTGGACGTCTGCACCTTGGGCCCTACAACTCCCCCCTCTGCACTCTTTGTAGGGGGAACCCCATTTCGCAGACAGAATATCAGCTGGCTCTGGCTATGATCAATTACGTCTGTGGTTTTTTTCCTTTTTTTTTAATATAAATATTCTGGTTTTGTATTTTTGTATATTTTAATCTAAGAGGTCCTCATTCCTGCACTGTGTTCTCAGGTATGTGAGCAATCTCAGGGATAATTCAGTGGCAGCTCTGGGACTACCCAGCAGGAAGAAGTTTATTAACCTATTCTTAACTACACAAAGACACAGCAGCTGATTGTATTGTACAAACCGGTTCTGTTCATCTACCTCAAGTTTCTGCGTTCTTCTTATGGGAGCTTTCCTCCTGTGCCCTTACTGACTCAATCTTTCCTTCACTTTCTCTCTCTCTGTCTGTCTCTCCTTGAAAGCATTAGATGGGGGAGAAGGCAGTTGGCTTTAATGGGGCATCCTGTGGATCTACCTGCTTGTGGAGAGGAGGTTCACCCCAGTGAGCAGAGCAAAGAGAGATTTGATGGACCTGTGCCAGCTGGCAGGTTTGAGGTGTTGGTGGGATGGGTTCCTGCCCTGCCCTGCCCTGTCACCCCTTTGAAGTACAGCCAAACATCTCCAGGCATGGGACTTGAACCTTGGAACTTTTGTCCCACCCCACCCCAGATCTGTCTTCCAAACAGATGGGCCATCTTTGCTCTGCACAGGGATGGGTGTGAATGTGAGGCCAGGCAGGAAAGGGAGATGGAGATGTATCTTACATCTGGAGAAGTTTTGAGTTTGATGGAGTCACCCCTCTATTCTTCCCATCATTCCCTGGAAAAAAGGCAGGTTTAACAGAAGATCATAAATGCCTTAGGTCTTTAACCCTTAAAATGCTGGACTTTTATTTTCTCCCCTGCTGGGTCTCAAGCACAGGACCATGTGGCTAGGATGTCTGTATACCAGACATTTCAGAGATCTGAAAGTCAGTATAGTTTCCTGCTCTGCCATCAGTGCTATGATGGTAAAGTATCAGCCTGTTGGGCAGTGGAAAAAAAAAAGATTTGGTGAACCAAGCTGGGAGATCTGTCCAAACCTACCTCACTGACTAATGTTCTGAAATTGGGCAAATGCAATAGAAGGCATTGGGTGACAATGGAGTCTGATCCGGGTTTCTCGGGTCCTCTGAATGCTGCGTGTCCCTCCCCCTGTTCCCCCCCCCCTCTAGTTTTTGTATCTGTCGGAACTGTATAGGGCTTCACAAGTTGCTGGTTTGGTGGTTGCTAGGTGGGCTAGTCTGTGTAAATATGCTGTCAGTCTTTCTCCACTTTCCCTTGGGGTTTTTATTGTTTACAAACTTTTTTTTTATATTGAAAAGAAAAATAGCCAAAACATCTCTTGACAAAGGGATTCTGTGCCAGGCAAACAGATCTTTAAACCGGGACTTGGTTGGTTCCTCTACTCCGAGGTTCTGGATGGTTTTAGCCCTCGCTTCTGTTTTCTCCTTTACACTTTAAATAGGCTCCAAAGCCCAGACTTTCAAATCATTCCCATCATTTGCTATCCTCCAAATGGCATCTGTTTTCCCAGATGCCTTCACAGATTTCTGCCAAAAATCCAGGGAACCAGGAACCCACTGCCAAACCCCCTTATGGGTGAGTCTCTTCCTTGGTAAAGGATGGTTGCCATATGTTTACTTGATTGTTTGGGGTCCAAGCCCAGTTCATGGATGGCAGCCTCTGGAGGGATCCTGGCAGAGGACTGGGAAGGGCAGGAGTGGTGGGAGACCCGGAGAAGGGAAATGAATGTATACCCAAGTACCCACCAAAGATCTCTTCTGTGTTGGTGCAAGAAATTCTTTTCAAAGTGGCCACAAGATTGTCTTATAGGAGACGGACGAATGTAACTCCATGTTTACTGCTAGAAACCAAAGCTTTTTGTGAAATTCTTGAATTTATATGAAGGGAGGAAGGGAAGGAGGAGGGAAAGAGAACAACTGTATTAATCTGTGTCTTTTTCCTCCCCTCCTTTGCCCTCATTCCTGAGCTGCTGGAGACTCAGCCCCCCCTTGGGCAGGGCCCTGATCTTGGGGCAATCATGTTTGATGCTTTGCAGTTGGGGCTTCTTCTTTTCCTTTTCCCTCCTTCCCCATCTTGTTTTGTGACACATGCTAACCCCTTTCTCCTCTTCTCCTCACCCCCTCTCCCCCACCCCCATCCTGGGAAAATACAATGAATGAATAAAGACTTATTGGTACTGAGAGCCTCTGCTGTCTCTTTTCTTATCAGACTTTTGGGCAGTTTTTCTCCTTTAGCCCCCCACCCCCATCCCCCACTTCCCTGCTTCCTCTAAGATGGGGAAGCTGGGGCCCTAGGAGAGGAGCAGTTAAGTTATTGACTAGTCTTAGCTTATTAGGAATGAATCTTTAAAGTCCAGTCCTCTTAGCACCTAATTACAGCAGATTTTTGTTTCTGGTTCAGGCCTCTTGGAAGCTGCCACATTCAGGAGGGGATTAAGGATTTGGCATGCATGAGAATGGGGTCGCCTGTGCCCCTGGCTGGGATGAAAGGCTGGGGCCACAGCTCAGGGCATGAGACCCTAATAACACTTTGTCCAGCTCCTGGCGCCTTCTCCCTCAAAGACCTTTACAAACCGTCATTAATTAACAGTCCTACCTCACTCCCCAGGGAAGGAGGCTTGAAATTGTGAAGCTGGGGAAACTGAGGCAAGGGGAATTAGCCACCACATGAGTAAAATGACTACAGTAAAGGTGAAAGTGACCCACACTAGAATGAATGGGATGAACTCATGATTTCTCCAACATACCACCCCCTAGCCCAAGTCGGAAATCTTTGTTCCTATAGGGATCAGAAGGGGCAGCCTGATTATAACTTTTTGTGTTTACACAGAACCTTCTGAAAACATTCTGTAACTATTCAAGGGAAGGAGCTGAGCTTCATAGTATCAAATTCTTGCACTCAGGCTTCCTCATCAGAACAAGGGTTCAAAGAACCATTTCCACCCCAATGCTCTGCCTAACCTTTGTGGCCCTTGAGGAACTGAATTGAGTCAAATGTCAAAACTGACATTAAACAGTCAGGATGTTGAAAATGGACAAGAAACAAGAGAACAGAGAATGTTAGGAAAGTCTGTCTTGCCCTGACTTGCCATTTCCAAATTACAGAGTATATAGTAGAACTCATTTCCAAACTGTTTTGAATCCATGCCCATGCATATGTCCAAAGGGAGATTTTCCCTCAGGCAAATAAATACAGGGTAAGGCTAATATTTACATGAGTTTAATTTCACAACTCAAAGTCAGATGCTATTGTCCTCTCTACATATGAGGAAATTGAGGTTAAATGACTTGTCCAGGATCACAGACCCTGATCTTCCTTAGTTCAAAAATAATGTGGGAGGAAGAACATGATTCATGTAACTAGAAAAAATATTCTAAATTAATAAACTAAAAAAAAATTAACCACCCTGCCTCCTCCACTTACTTAGGCAAGGGCTCAACCCTTGTTTCTTAAATTTTACTTAAAAGAGTGGAGCTCTTCAGTTTGATGAAGATTTGGAACTGTTTTTCAAAATGTTTTTAAATATATAGGATTATAAAGGAGACTGATTATACTGAAATATAGTTATCAAAATGTTAAATTCAGATTCCTGCTTACCATGACATGACACACACCTGAGCAAACGGCTTTCCTTCCTTATAACTTTCATGGACCAATCATGGGAAATTCTATGATGTCCTTTATTTTCTTTAAAAAAAAAAAACAAACCAAAAACCCTTACCTTCCATCTTAGAATCAATACTATAGATTGGTTCCAAAGCAGAAAAGCAGTAAAGGCTAGACAATGGAGGTTAAGTGATTTGCCCAGGGTCACAGTTAAGTATCTGAGGTCAAATTTGAACCCAGGATCTCCCATTTCTAGGCTGGCTCTCAATCCATTAAATTTTTCTTTTAAATTAAGGCATTTGATAAACTTCCCAAAACACTGTCAGAATCTTTGGTTGCCTGAAAGCCACACAAAGGACACACATTTCTTTATTTGAGTTAAATTTCCCCTATTTCTTTTTTCTTGAATCCTGAGGAAATTAAAACTCACTATTTGAAATGCATAGTTCCTTGGAACATAAGCTTGCCTATTGGAATGATGTGATTGTAGGTAGGAATTTTAGGTTCTAGCCCCAGACCTGATATCAGCTCAGTGGGTGATTTTGAATAAGTAACTTACCCTCTTGAGACCTTGATTCTGTAAAAGAAGCAAGAAGATTTCCTAAGAACACTTGTAAAGCCACAGTGGAATTGCATTTTGACTAAGGGAAGGGGTGGGGGAGGTGAGGGGAAGAATATGATTCTTGTAACCAAGGAATAATGTTCTAAATTGACTAATTAAATAAAATTTCAAAAAAAAAATAAAAGATTCCTAAGAAACTTTTTTGATCTAGCCAATTTATGATTCTGAGGTCTTCAACCTTCTGACAAAATGAATCTAATGACCCTTCCACCCCTCCTCCTTTTAAGTCATTTTGTGATCATCTTGCTGAAATTCAAAAACCACTTTCTGGTGGGGGTAGCTAGATGAGAGACAGCCAGGCCTGGAGAAAGGAGGTCCAGTTCAAATATGATCTCAGATACTTCTCTAACTGTGTGACCCTGGGTAAGTCACTTAACCCCCATTACCTATCCCTTACCACTCTTCTTTAGAACCAACACATAGTATTGATTCCAAGACCAAAGAGTAAGGCGGTGTTTTTTTAATCAATTAAAAAGAAAAACACTTCTGGTCCCAACCAGTGTGGGAGGAGACTGATATTCTATATTCTAAAGGGGGAGAAGGGGAGAGAACAAGCATTTATTAAGCACCTATTCGGTGTCAAGCAATGAGTTAAGCCCTTTACAAAGATTTCATTTGACCTTCGCAATAACCCTGGGAGGTAAGTGCTATTATTATCCCCATTTAACGGATGAGGAAATTGAGGCAGTGAATTTTTCTGGGTCACACAGGTAGTGTTTTGAGGTGGAAAGTGAATTCCATTCTTCTAGACTCCAAGCCCATTGATCCAACCACTGTGCTACCTAGTTCCCCTTATGGAAGGTCTGACCTAGCAAAATATAGTATAAACTAGCACTTAATAAATGCTTGTTTCCTTCCTTCTGTTTCTAAGCCTCTGCAGCTCTCATGCCATGTTCTAAGGACCCTTCCCTCCCAGCTCTGCCGTTCCATGTTCTAAGGTTCCTCCCAGCTCTGACATTCTGCCCTGCAGAAGGTCCCTCCACCGCAGTTCTGCCATTCCCAGTTCGAAGACCTTCTTCCCGAACCCTTTCCAGTTCTAGGCGGCTTCTCACCTCTCCGCTCCTTTGTCCCCTCCCACCCTTAAGGCTGCTGCCAGCACAGTTCACCGTGTTCTGATTCTAGTTCTCTTGGCCGCCCCCTGGTAAGCTGTTTTTGTAGCCCTGAAGCATTCTAATTCCGCTCTCCCAGTTCCCGCCCTGAGACTCAGGACTCGCCCACACACTACAGCCCCATTCCTTCTTCTCCTCGGGGTGGTTTCGCCCTCAGATAGCCACGGGGCTGCCTCCGCCCCCTAGTCCAAGCCCCAGTGGTACAAGCCAAGCGGCCGGCGAGCTCCTTGACGTACGCATGCGCGGCTTGTAGTGGGCCCAGAGATTGGGACTTGAAGGTGGGTGGGGGAAGAGAGGGAGAGTCTTGGCTACTAGCGATGACGTGTTCTTAAGGCGCCGAGTCCTGAAGTACTGGCCTCCCTTTGAGATCCTTTGAGATCCTGGAAGGTTCCTGACAGGCCACTCAGGCCAACACCCTGCGGTGAGGAGTGCTGGGCGCCCCTGGCTGGTGCAGTATTGGAACGAAAGAGAACGGGGAGGCTCAGGGGAGGGGGAAGCCGAACGGGGGCGACTCAGGGAGGGAGGAAGACTGAGCGAAAAAGGCAGAATGGTCTCTAAGGGGGACAGGAAGCAGAGAACGAGAGGAGGGGAAAAGAGGAGAGAAAGGGGTTGCCTCGAGCAGGAGAGAAGGGAGAAGGGGGGGACTGCGTGAAGGAAAGGGGAGGAGAGGAAACCGTCTAAAGGAAATGGGGAAGAAAGGAGGAAGAGGGTGGAGAGATGAAAGGAGGAAGTGCCTGTGTAGAGGGTGGAAGTGAGGAGGAAAAATAGAGATGCTTTCTGAATGTGGGGCAGAGAGGAAGAAAGCTGGAGAGGAGGAGGCTGAATAGAAGCAGCAAAAAAGAGGAGCTGTCTGAATAGGGGAAGACACTGAATCTCAATGGGAGGCGAGGACGGAGTGGGAGGATAACTAAAAGGGGGTGAAAGGAAGAATAAGGATGTTCTCCGGAGGAGTGGAGAGGAGGAAAGAAAGGGGCTCCTCAAGGTCAAGAAGGGGGAAGAGAAAAGAGGGAAGAGCTTTTAGAGGGTATGGGGAAGGAGGTCTCCTTAATGTGGGGAAGGAAATTGAAAAAAGAGGAAAAAAGGAGGTTCCTCTGGGTATGAGAAGAAGAGAAGAAAAGACCATTTAGTGGATGCCTTGCCATGAAGATTTTTATGGGTGTTAGCTTGATTTTGAGGGAAGTGGGGAGAGAAAGTATCAGAACTACTGTAGACTCTTCCTTGAGTATCCTATACTAATATAGTCCATACTTCTTGAGTGGAAAGTGTTCAGGGCTTGTATCCTGTAAGATTCTCTCTAGCTGAGATTTTATCCCTGGATTTCCTTAGTGTGCAAGGGACAAGAAAAGGTGACAGCAGTCTGTGGAGGTCCAGTTGTAGCTAGATCCTGGGATTTCTCATTGACCTCTGTTGACTTTTCCTAGGTGCTCTTTGGTGTGAGGATACCCAGATCTGTTTTCCTAAAGGGACCAGAAACCATGTCATGGATCAGGGAAGGAGAGCTTACACTCTTAGAGCGATTTTGTGCCAACATCATTAAGGTAAAAGATTAAGGTCCAGGTCACCTGTACCTTCTAACTTAGGGTGGGATATTACCTAGGGAGTAGATTCTTAACCAAGCTCTATTCTCCCCAGCTTCATCAGGGAATACAGTTCATTTCTATTGACATTTTTTACTTAAATGCTTTTCAATTAACAACAGTTGTTTTGTCTCCCTCCTCCAGTGTACCTTCTCCATTAAGGGAAAAAAAAGGAAAAACAATATCCTTGTAAGAAATATGCATAGTTCAGCAAAAACAAAAACAAATCCCCCTCTTTGGCCATGTGTTGTTCTGCATCTTGAGTCCCCCTCTGTCAGAAAGTGGGCAGCATGCTTCAGCATTGGTCCCTGGGATTATGGCAGGTTTCATTGATCAGAGTTCCAAAGTCTTTCAGATTTGTCCATTTTTGTAATGTTATGATTATTATATAAATTATTCTCCTGATTTTCACTTTACTCAGCTTCATTTTATAGGAGTCTTCCCATGAAATTGTCCCTTCATTTCTTAAAGCCTCATTCTTCTGACATCTCTCTGGGTGTGTTGGTGTTGGGGACACAGTGAAACAAACCAAACTTGCCTTCTAGAAGCCTCTTGAAGATCAAGAGAGATATAACATATGCATACATGGTCATTAGAGGAGAAAGAAAACATTAACAGCTGTAGTTATTCAGATAGACTTCAAGGATTACTGAATTCATTGGTATAGTGGCTTCCCCCCTCTCTAAAACTGCTTTCTCTAGACTTGAAGGAGATTATTGAATGAGCTTTGGGGGCTAAAAACCATTTCTGACAAGATGTAAGGATTCTCTCTGAAATTTGCTAGGCTTGCCTTTTAGCAGACTTTCTCACTTGGCAGAACCTAGACACAGCTTGTATATTGTAGCATCCCAAGCATATTCACATCTATGAAATATAGATGACTGTATGATTACTGTGTCTCCAAGCATAAGGTTATACCAATGAGGCTTGTGAATGTAACCTTGAACTGGCCATGCGGCCCTTGGCTAAGACAAACTCATTAGCATGCTCGGAGTCAATTCCCCGGGAAAGCGCGGTTTGCAATCTACACGCCCAAAGGTGTTCCCTCTACCTTGCCACCCAATCTTAATTGTCTATACTTTGTGATGTGGTTACTACGTCCTTGGGAGTACCGCCCAAGCAGGACATGAATAAATTCAGAGGCAATCCCATGAACTTCCTCTTGGCCTTTCTCCCTTCCATGGAGCTCCACTGGGCTCCTCTATGACTATGTCTCTCTCTTCTTGACCTTCTCCTTCCCCGAGGCTGGAACCATCTCGGCCTGCATTCTCTATCTTAATCTCCTCAACCACCTTGTATTCCATTATCCTCATTTTCCGCCTTAAGGAAAATCATAGGGGTTGCCTGCCCTATCCAATCACTGATTTGTCCGTGTCTTTCATTTCCACCCTGGTTCTCGGTTCCTACCTCTCCTCGGGTCCCATCACAAAGGTGAGCCCCTTCCCTTGTGGAACCCTGCTGGTCAGGGAAGTCCATTAAGGAAAACCCCACATATATCAGCATAGCCTCTGGCAGGTTGCAGAAGAGCCTCATTGGAGGAATGAGAACTAACATAAACATGCAAGGTAGTTGAGCAAGTATTATGGACAATTTATATAGAGAATAACCAAGACCTGGAGAAACCTTCTCTTTGCTACACTTCCCCTACCCTGTACATCTGAAATCCCTTCAGCTTTTCAGAAAACTACATTGCATAAAGTGTCAGTGTCCATTCCTCCAACCTTTTGACATGTTTATCATCAAGAACTTGTTTCAACATGTCAGGTTCAAGTTGTTTTCTTTGTATGCCACCTTTCTCATGTCTGTTCTTTTTTTAAGACCCAACTCAAGTCTGCCTCCCTTTAGGAAAGCTTCCAATACTGAACCTTCTGGCTTCAGCCTTTTTTTTTTTTAAACCCTTACCTTTCATCTTAGAATCAAAACTGTGTATTGGTTCCAAGGCAGTAGAGTGGTAAGGGCTAGGTAATGGGGGTTAAGTGACTTGCCCAGGGTCACAGAGCTAGGATGTGTCTGAGGCCACATTTGAATCTAGAATCTCCCATCTCTAGGTCTGGCTCTCAATCCAGCTGCCCCCTCAGCCATTTTTTAGTTACTGCAGCAGGTTCCAGATTTAATGTTACATTCATCAGTGTAAGTCAAGATTCTTGTAAGGGGCTGAAGTGAAGAAGGAATGACTAGATCTTTCTGTGGGCTGGTTTCTTTGAATCTGCTCCAGAGCCTTAATTGATGACTCTTTAAGCTTCCTGTGTCCCAAAGATGAATATGCAGTGAAGGATGGTGCAATGTGGATTGATCTTGGTGGGAAAAAAATCAGATTTAAAGCAACCTCATCCTCCTTTTTGTTTAGTTATTTATTTATTTTTTGGTCAGGACCTGTGATTTTATTGGTGTAGATATCTGTTAAGGAAAAAAATCCCTCTGTTAGAACAGAATGCCAACCGTTTTGAAATTTGTACTCTGAGGAATATAAATGAATCTAGCATAGGTTAGAAACAGGACTTGAACTCAGGTATTTTTGACTGAGAGGCTAGATTTTTATCAACTGTACTTCTTTTAAAAAATATACTTTATGGGAGCAGCTAGGTGGCTCAGTGGATAGAGAGCCAGGCCTAGAGACAGGAGGTTCTGGGTTCAAATTTGACTTCAGACACTTTCTAGTTGTTACTTAACTCCCATTGTCTAGCCCTTCCTTACCACTTTACTGCCTTGGAGCTAATAATTAGTATTGATTCTAAGACAGAAGTTAAGGGGGAGGGGGTGTTTTTTAAAAATATATTTTTATATTACTCTTGTCTGAAGAATCTTTGAAAGAAGTTAAAAGTTAAATTAGAAAGGCTGAGGTAGGTAAGGTAATAGAAGCAAGACATAGGAACACTTTTAAAAAGCATCCCTTTAAGAATCTTCTGATTGGGGGGCAGCTGGGTGGCTCAGTGGATTGGGAGCCAAACCCAGAGATGGGAGGTCCCGAGTTCAAATCTAGCCTCAGACACTTCCCAGCTGTATGACCCTGGGCAAGTCACCTGACCCCCATTGCCTAGCCCTTACCACTCACTCTTCTGCCTTAGAATCAATTCTGATTCTAAGATGGAAGGTAAGAGTTATTAAAAAAAAAAAAAAAGAATTTTCTGATTGGAATCATTTCTTCCTTTGTCTGAATTAGAGGGCTCCTTTACTAGCTACTATTTCCCCCCCTTAGAAATTCTTAGTTTTCAGTCTGAAAGGACTGAGCTGCCTGCCTTCTCATGATTTAGTCTGTTTTACCTCTATTTGGTAAAATTATGAAATATCAGAGGTATTTGATATTTCATAATGGCTTTGAGATTACCTAGTCCAACACCCTTCATTTTATAGATGAGGAAGTAGGCCCAGAGAATGCACAAGTGCCCTTCTAAAGGGTTCACAGGTGGTCAGAGAGAGGTTTGGAGAGCTAGGCAAGTTCCTAACCTCTTAGGACCTTGTCAAGTGCCTCTGTTTTTACATTTATAAAATAAAGATAATTGATGATTAGGCAGCTTCTCCCTCTTAGTTCCATGAGTCTAGAGTTTACCTATTCAGGCATGATTAGAAACTCAGGCTCCCAGCTCTCAGGTCAACTCTTTCCCCCCTGTAACCCAGCTATCCCAGTTTCCTAGAGGCAGACTCAGGAATTCAGAAAGTTAGTTTCTTCCCATTTTGTAACTTAAAGGATTAAATATCTGTTAATGAATTCATTCTTTTGAAATATAGAAGAATTTCATTAGTTTTGGTTCTTTTTCCTCATAAGTTTAGGCTTCATTAATTTCTGTGGTAAAAAGTGTTTATTGCCTGTTACCCCGCCCTTTATTGATGAGTCTGTTGTCCACTTAACTAGACTAGTACTCAGAACAGACACTGTGTCCTCAGGCCCACACTATTCCAGGTAGGTGTAGAGCTACTAGACCTTAGGGCCACTGGCATGGCTTTAAGAGAGCAGTCACAGCAATATCACAAGGAAGCCTAGGAGTAGAGCTTGATTGAAAGGATAAGTTAGTTAAGTATTTATTATATATTTAATGATAAATACTTTTTGGTCTGTCCTCTTGGTTACCCCATTTGGGGTTTTCTTGGCAGAGATACTGAAATGGTTGACCATTTCTTTCTCCAGCTCATTTTACAGATGAGGAAACTGAGGCAACCAGGGTTAAATGACTTGCCCAAAGTCACACAGATAATGAATGACTGAAACCAGATTCAAATACAGGAAAATGAATCTTCTAGACTTCAGGCCCAGCACTCTATCCACTGCGCCACCTAGCTGCTCCAGTCCTAAGTACTAGCTATAGTTTGTTCTGCTCCTTCAAGACAATTTGCTTTTTAAATTCTAAAGTGAAAAGTAAGCAATTGTAGAACATTTGGAATATAATATTCAGTGACAGTACCTGCTGCAGGACTTGAAGAATTGTTGAAGCTGGAAGGTTCAGTCTTAGAAGCCTTCCTAAAGGGAGGCAGACTTGAGTTGGGTCTTAAAAAAAGAACAGACATGAGAAAGGTGGCATACAAAGAAAACAACTTGAACCTGACATGTTGAAACAAGTTCTTGATGATAAACATGTCAAAAGGTTGGAGGAATGGACACTGACACTTTATGCAATGTAGTTTTCTGAAAAGCTGAAGGGATTTCAGATGTACAGGGTAGGGGAAGTGTAGCAAAGAGAAGGTTTCTCCAGGTCTTGGTTATTCTCTATATAAATTGTCCATAATACTTGCTCAACTACCTTGCATGTTTATGTTAGTTCTCATTCCTCCAATGAGGCTCTTCTGCAACCTGCCAGAGGCTATGCTGATATACAAGCTGTGTCTAGGTTCTGCCAAGTGAGAAAGTCTGCTAAAAGGCAAGCCTAGCAAATTTCAGAGAGAATCCTTACATCTTGTCAGAAATGGTTTTTAGCCCCCAAAGCTCATTCAATAATCTCCTTCAAGTCTAGAGAAAGCAGTTTTAGAGAGGGAGGAAGCCACCATACCAATGAATTCAGTAATCCTTGAAGTATCACCAATGAGGAAAATAATCTATTATATATTTTTATTATTGTTATTAGCCAGATCTACCCCCAGGGGCATAACGTTCTCCAACCAGCTGGTAGGTAGATCTTTAAGCCAGTTACTGTCTTCCTTCCAATCTCCCAAAGGTTTGGATTATCTTGTTGGGAGAACAGCATGGTACAGTGTAAAGAATTCTGGGTTTGAGTTCCAAAAACTGGGGTTCTAATGCTTGCTCTGGTACTTAACTATCTGGGTGACTTTGGGCTAAGTGTTTATAACTTCTCTGGACCTTGCTTTCCTTATTTTTTTTCTTTCTTTTTCAGTTTAATTCTTTTCCAGATTATATGTCAATTCAATTTTTAATAATCATTTGATGACTTTTTGCTATCCGTGTTCTCTCTCTCTCCCTTCCACCCCTCCTCCCTCTCCAAAAAGGCAGGTAATATGATATAGTCTGTACATGTTATCATACAATACATATTTCCATGTTTGTCATGTTATGAAACAAGGCACAAATTGCTTACACTAGAGAAAAAGCTCATGGAGGAAATAAAGTAAAGAATGGTTTGTTTCAATCTGCATCCAGACTCATCATCATCATTATCAGTTCCCTCCATGATGGTAGAGAGCCCATTTTTGTCATGAGTCCCTTAGAGTTATCCCGGAACTTTGCCTTGTTGATAATAATTGTCCATCACAGCTGATCATTGTACACTATGGCTTTTACTGTAGATACCATTCTCCTGGTTCTGCTCACTTCACCTCATATAAGTCTTTAATGGGTTTTGTTTTGTTTGGCGTTTTTTGGTGATCATCTTGGTACTCATATTATTTCTTGTGACCATCTTGGTACTCATATTATTTCTTAAACATCCTCCCAGAATTCTTTAAGCTCGGATCTTCCTGATTTCAAATCTACTTCTCTATCCTTTATAACATCTTCCCCGGATTGCCTCAACAACATTGGGCAGGGTGGGGGGATGATCATATATAGAAGTTCCCCTATTCTCCTGATGACTTTAGTTTCTTGGAACTCTAGCTCTAAAATGTTTTGTTTTGTTTTACTTCTACATCAAGAGAATGGAAGATCCCTTTCAGCTCAAATGTTCATGATTCCAGCTAATAGTCTTCAGTGGCTATTGTACATATCTGTTTTTGGATTCAGCAAAACTAAAATCACACAGCCAACATTTGCTAAAGGCATCTTGAACTTGGGTCTTCACTCCAAAGCCAGCTTCTCTGCTACCTATGACTCTTGGGCAAATCGATTGATGTTTCTGGGTCTTGGTTTCCTCATCTTGATGATGATGGGGAATTAAGGGCCAGTTACTCATCTATGATGGCATCATTCTTTTTTGTCTCAGCTGGCAGAGTCACCTCCTGCTAACACCAAATCACTGCAACCTCTCAGCAGCCAAGGAAAGCCTCCCAGCCGCCATTTTGCCACTCATCAGAGGCCACTTTCCTTATTTTTAAAATGAAGGAGTTGGACTTGAAGGTTCCTTCAAGCTCTAAATCTATAACTCAACTGCTTGTAAACGTTACCATCACAACCCTTTCTGTTTCCTCTTCTTTCCCTATGCTCCTACCCTCCCAGTTATTATCTCAAGGCTTTGGCATTTAAAGAAATGGAAAAAACAGTTTTTTGCAAAAAAGTTTGGGATCCCACATAGTAACATTCTAGTGTCAGTAAACAGATTGGTTTGGTTAGTGTTGAGAGGCCATATGGAGAAGTAATGAGAAGCTGAGTTCAAGGAATACTGGAGAGAGCAGCTAAAGAACCCACCAACTAGTAGAAGAGAGAAGTTAAGGTTTCAAATCCAAGAATTGTTTATTAAGTCTATTATATACAAGGCACTATGCAAATGACTTTACATGTATAATTGATATCATATTTCTTACCTTCTCAATGAAAAAAAAAAGAATGCTTAAATAAATAAATGGATATGAGGAAAAGAAAACAGGGCACCATGCCAAGCAGAAAAGTAAAAAGACAGAATGGAAAACAGGCTTAGATTCTACTGAATTGGTCATAGTAGGCAATATGGGATTTTCACTCTTAAGTTTTTGATAGTAAGGAGAACTTTTGATAAAGGAAAGAGAGAAGCTAGTCTTGGTTCTCCTGCTTCTACCTCCAGAATATTTTTCCATGTCACCCCAGTAGGCAATGTGGGAGTAGATGAGGGGGTTGCCTGAATTCTTAGGCTGATAACAGCCTTCCTTTCATACAGGCCAATCCCTGCTAGCTTTGAGATGATGATTCTCCTTCCTAACTTCTCTCCTCCTCTCCTGCACATGATTTATCTCTTGCCCCCATAGGCAGGCCCGATGCCCAAACACATTGCATTCATCATGGATGGGAACCGACGCTACGCCCAGAAGTGCCAGGTGGAACGACAGGAGGGCCATTCGCAGGGCTTCGATAAATTGGCTGAGGTGGGAGGCAGTGCCCCTGGGCAATGCTTGTGTACTGAGGTTCACATCAGAATGTTTAACACTTAGTTCTTAGGATTACCTTAGTCTTTGGGGTGACATGGTCCATGCTTTGCTACAGAGGCTTCTCTGCTCAGGTAAAGGTAGAAGGGGAAGAGAAGGGAGGGGGAGAGGAATAAGCACTTATTAAGTGCGTACTGTATGCCAGATGCCAGAACCTGTGTCATATATTTTTCAGAGATTATCTCATCTGATCCTTACAATAACCTTATGGGGAGATTTCTGTTATGACACTTCTCCCCACCACAATTTTAGACATAAGGAGACTGAGGATAGGTAGTATTTAAGTAGCCTACTCAGAATCCTACATCTAGCTAGTAAGTGGCTGAATCTGGATTTGAACCCAGATCCCCCTGACTCCTGGTGCTTCATCCACTGTGTCATCAATAGCTTCTAGTTATTGAATGAATGGTTCTTGAGTATGATTGTATAAAGAGCCATGATTATGTGAGCCCATCTCCCTGAATGGTGGACAACCTGCAAAGGCCATCAAGATAATTATCTGAATATTCTTCTTCCTAAAACTGCTCATTGGCCTCCCAAATTTTTGATTAGCTTCAATGTCTGCCTGTGTAAAGGACTCAGATTTGTCCTTTGTTCCAAACCACCTGTGGGATGCTACTTAGAGTGGCTGCTGTAGAGATAGCAAAGGGCATGTCTACCTTTCACTGGAGCTGTTAAAAGGTTCAAGATGCTTTGGTTTAGGGGAAGTTTTGTTCTTTCATCTGTTTGCCTTGAATGGCTTGTTGTTCCCCTTTAACCTCTAAGCATCTTCAGCATTTTATCTTCTGACACTGACTTTATTCTCAGATATAAGAGTATATAATTGAGAACAGATCTTAACTCAGCAATCTTTCCCCAACTAGGATCAGAACAGTTAATGCTGATTTTAAAAAATTTAGTCCTAGAAAGATTAAGTGATTTACCTGCTTTTATATAGTTAGTTAATGAGGGATCCAGGGACCACAACTCAGCAGAATCCTATTGTTTTGGTGAAATTGTTTCTGTTGTTTCTGTCATCTTCACAGGTTTTATCTGTTCCCATGTAACTATAAGACAGGGCATGAAGTGTCTGTTTTCTTCCTCCCACCCCCATCCCTGGGACCCTAGCACTTTCCCTTTGTCCCTTCTTAGACCCTGCGCTGGTGTTTGAACCTGGGCATCCGAGAGGTGACTGTCTATGCCTTCAGCATTGAGAACTTCAAACGCTCAAAGAATGAGGTGGATGGGCTAATGGAGCTGGCCAGGCAGAAATTTACTCGCTTGATGGAAGAACAGTAAGATGTCTTTGGAAGGGGGCAGCAGTATTCCATGTGTCCTCAGACTCCTAGAGAGTATGTGGGAGTGATCCTGTGTACCTACTCCCAACTTGTCCTGGGAAAGACATAAGGCCTTAAGGCTTCATTCATGGGGAATTAGTGCCAACAACTAGCATGGTAATTGTGAATCTTCCCCTACAGTTTTATGCAAAAACTTGGTTCAGGGAGAGAATATGAGAGAAGCCCTGAGTAATGCCTTTCTCTTTCACTCTTGAGGAAAGAAACTCAGGGAAAAATGACTGATTCTGAAGCTTAGAACCCCAGGTGACCAGTAAGAGCCAAGTTTCTTCATTCCCAAGCAAGAAGAGTGACTAGCATGAGTGCCCAGAAAGTCTGTGGCCAGAGGCCAAGGTAGATATAAGAAGGAAGCACCTTAAAACAAGCTTTTGAGGAAACCAGCTCTAGTATCTTAGACTCACATGGCTCATGCAATAATCCATTGGTCATGTGCCACTGGAATAAACAAAGAACTTAAAGATATTTCAGGGAAAGCCAACTTGGAGCTCTTGAATGCTTAATGTTTGACCCTCGAAATCACATCCAAAAATATTAGTTATGGATTATGTTGATGTCCATTGAAAGTAATATTATAAGGGGCAGCAAGGTAGGTCAGTGGTTAGAAAGCCATGCTTGGATTTGGGAGCAATGGGTTCAAATGCAGCCTCAGATACCCTGGGTAAGTCACTTAACCCCAGTTGCCTAGCTCTTACTGGTCTTTTCCATTGGAACTGATACTTAGTATTAAAAGACAGAACGTAAAAGTTGAAAGGAAGGAAGGAAGATTATATTATTTGAACAACCTAAAAAGTTATAATGTGGATACAATATAAGGGTCTTTCAACCACATAAAAAGGGAAATGGAAAAGCATTTTCAAAACAATGAACATTTTAGAGAAGCATTTTCTCCTCTCCCCCAACAACAGAAAAAAAAATATTTATTTGACCTTACTGGACATATTAGTCCTGATCCTTTACCTTAATCTAATTGGCTACCCTTAACACAGTAAGTCATTGAGAAAAGGCAGCCAAGTCTCTTCAATTGAAAACTTTCCTAATAACCCAGGCAAAAAAGGGTTTGTCTGGTGCCTTGCTTGTGTTTTATGTTTCTGTGGTGTCTATGATGAGGGAAACAACATTGTTTTTAGATTGGTCTTCATCCTTTGAGAAGTGCTATTTAGGTTATAATTTGACATAAAGTATCTTATGGTTTGAAGAGTGCTCAGTTTTTATTCTTTCATTTGATCCTTGACAACCAGTTGAAAATGACTTTATAAATATCCTGCCTATGTTGCAAATAAGGAAACTGAGGCTTAGGTTAATGATTTGCATAAAGTCACACAACTAGTTAATGGCAGGGATGGGATTCACAGCCACGTCTTTCATTTATTCTTTCTCCTCCTTTTTGGGAAGACATAGAGCCTAGTACCCAGTGTTCTTTCCTGTTGCTCTCTATATCACGTTCAGTTCACACTGTTGCTCCCCACTGTTCAGGAACCCTGGGCCTAAGTCCATGGAAAGGTTTGAAAGTAGCCTGACAAGGTCTCCACTCTTGAGGAGCTTGCAGTCTCAATCCTACAGACTCCTGTTAAGCTTCTGCTAAGTTTAAAGGCCCCATATTATCTTCTGGAAATACAAAGATAAAAGGAAAATGAGATTCTGCTGTCTGGGACTAGACATTTTCCTTGGGACTGTAAGGTTTACCGAGGCCCAGAGAGGAGGAAAGATTTACTCAAGGTCATTAAACAGCAGGGAATTGTCTGAGAACAGAAGAAGAAATGTGCAGTCATGAGAATTGGGAGGAAAGCAGCTAGATGGCTCAGTGGATTGAAAGCCAGGCCTAAAGATGGGAGGTCCTGAGTTCAAATGTGACCTCAGATACTTCCTAGCTGTGCGATCCTGGGCAAGTCATTTAACTTCCTCTGCCTAGACCTTACTGCTCTTCTGCCTTTTAACCACAGTACTGATTCCAAGATAGAAGGCAAAGATTTTTAAAAAGAGAGAGAAAGAATTGGGAGGTAAAAAGTGGAGTGCCTACTGTGTACACAGCACTGCTAGGGAAGAAGCATGAATAATTCAAGTCCAATGTTTTCTGCTGCCTTAGTGGAGGCAGCAAGTCTAGCAAGAGGGATGTATACAGATGTGTAGTATGGGCACATGTGAATATACAATACTCTAATTATAATTCAAAATATGAGAGGTATCACCTACACACATGGGCAACTGTGAATTAGGAACAGACTGCAGATTCTGTAAGCACCAGATCCTCTTTTCAAGGCTAGCTGTCCCAAATCCCCTGGTGCTTCCTTCAAGAAACAGTTCAAGCGCCACCTGCTGGGAGGCCTTTTCCCTGCAGCTGCTAGTGCCTTCCCCTTTAAGGTTACCTTCCATCTACTCCTTATGTATCTCATGTGGACTAACAGATGGCATTGCTATCTTCTGTATCAAAGTATGTCATCTCTGAGGGTAGGAATAGTTTTCGCTTTTTCTTTGGCTCTCCAGTGCTTAGCATTGATTGCATCATAAATTTTTGTGACTTGATTCCTGCACAGGGAGAAGCTGGAGAAGCATGGGGTGTGTATCCGAGTCCTCGGTGATCTTCAGCTATTGCCACTTGACCTCCAGGAGCTGATTGCAAAAGCTGTGCAGGCCACCCACAACTACAGCAAGTGAGGGGGACTAGCTCCCAGCCAGGTTCTCCCCATCCTTTTCCTCCTCTGCCAGGGCTAGCCCTGAAGGATCCCCTCTAAAGTTACTGAAAAACAGTCCAGATGGGATTTGGGGGGTTCAAAGCTCCCCTCCTTTCATCTTGGGAATGAGAAAAGGATAGCCAGGTCCATGTTTTTTATGTCCTCTTTTCATTGTGGTAAAAAATTCTATTTCATTATGAGAGAAGGAAGGAGGAAAGACAGTAGGTTCTACTCCAAAGACTGATCCTCTTTGTGATCCATTTCTCACCCCGGTCCTAATTTGAAGTCAGAAAGTTCTAACTAACTCTGCAGATTTAGAAGGGAACAGTGTTTGGATAATAAAAAAATTATTTGTTTGGCTTTTTTTTTTTGCATAAAATTTGTTTCCCCAATTCTGCTTTGTTTATGCTATAACAATTTACATTCCAATACCCAGAGAGTATACCAACCAAAGTGAAAGAGTTGGTACCCAGGTGTGTGTCAACACTGGGGAGCAATCTCAGGATTAAAAACTGGGACAGGGTCATAGAATCATGGGATGTTAGGAAGGGGCCCATCTTCTCATTTTATAGGCAAAGTAACAAAAAGCCCAGAGAAATAAAGCAATTTGCTCAAAGTCACATAGCTTAGGAAGTGGTAGACTAAGGATTCATCCCAGCTTCTCTGGACTTCCCAGTCCAGTGTTCTACTATATAACATGCTACTTCGGATAAGAATGACTTATGTTAGACAAATCCACTGAAACCAGGCATGTTCCCCTGTTCCTAATTTCTCCATATCCAGATGTATCTGAGCCCTTAGTCATAGTGAGAATGATGACATTTGCACAAGCCTTAGCAAAGACCCAGTTTGAATCTCCAAAGTTCAAAGTTAAGGAAACTAGAAAGATGGGGTTCAGTTTATCACAGGCTTCCATTCTACATCCCCTGTCCCTTTCCTTTGCTACCACGGTTAGATCTCCAAAGTTACCAGAAGACAATTAAAGTCTGGTTTAGAATTTTGAGACTTCCCTTTCTTTTTATCTTGGGAATGAACAGAGTCTAGCTACTGAGACCTGGACATTTTTCAGAGTTGACAAGAGCCCCTTATAGATTGCTGTGTACTAGGTTCTGCTCCACCCCCACTTCCCACCTCCCCTGATTCCTTAGTGATTTTGTTTTGTTCTTCTCCTTTACAGGTGCTTCCTGAATGTCTGCTTTGCCTATACATCAAGACATGAAATCAGCAATGCTGTGAAAGAAATGGCATGGGGAGTGGAGCAAGGTTTACTGGATCCCAGGTAGCCCTGGTAACCTAACAGACTGGTTGACTTGGCTGCCCCAACACTAATGATTTGAGGTTGGGAAGTCTATGCTAGGAGACATTCCAGTCTTCCAGGCCTCTCTTCCCCTCATGTTGGCAGGACTGGAGAGCACCAGGCCAGGCTCTTAAGTTTAAGGGCTGGCAACATACAGCTTGCCAGGATAAGGTAGTACAAGAGAAGGTTCAGGGTGATCCCCATCTTGGTTCCAACTCTGAATCAGTCACAGGCACAGCTTCTATGTTGAGCTTTCTATACTATCTGCTTCAAGATTTTTCTGTTCCCCATAGTCCTCATTGCTAGCCAAACCACAAGAACCACACTTTAAAGCTAGCTATGATGAAAGAGTCAGGTTAACAGGTATCCTCTGAACAGTTGCTTAAGCCAGAGGCAAGGTTTGGTGGAGAGATTGCCTCCTCATGCCTTTTGGTGACCCACTACCACCACCACACAGACACTGAGAAGTCTCTGGAAGTCTGAGTTTAGATTCAAAAACATTACCTGCTTCTGTCATCCCAGATTGTCCATCCCTTTCCTAGACTTGACACAGGAATGTGGTGTGCAGAGGGAATGGGCTGCTTCTTTTTTGTTGCTAGCAGACCTCAAGCAGGATTCAGGTATCTGACTAAAAACAAAACAAATGATTACATTTCCTATTGGCCTGCCTGCTGTATGGGCCAGAACTTTTTTCTAACTAAAAGGAGCTTGATCAGTCAGTGTGATTACTAATTAAAGTCAGTAATAGAATTATAACTAATGCACTTACTTGCTCTCTGTTAAAGACCTACAGCAGTGCTGTGGGCAAAGTTTGTGTTAGAGAAACAGAAACTGGAGTTTTCTTCCACTAAAAGCCACTTCCAGGGCTTTTAGAATGAAAACAATTCAGACCTCTCAAGGCTCTGCTTAGCTGGGGAAACTGACAAATGCTATCAGCCTAGGAAATCAGGAATATGGATGGAATACAGAAGCCAGCCTTACTTCTTATAGCAAGAACCTGGCCAGCCACAAGTTTCCTAACCGGGATTTTTTAACTGATAAGAACTCTAGGTAGCACAGTGGATAGAGCACCAGGCCTGGAGATAGGAGGTCCTGGGTTTAAATTTAGCCTCAGACACTTCCTAGCTATGTGATCCTGGGAAGTCATTTAACCTCAATTGCCTAACCCTTGCCACTCTTCTGTCTTAGAATTAATACTAAGACAGAAGGTTAAGAGTTAAAAAAAGAACTCTTGTAGACAGTTTCTACAATAATAGGACTTTCATTTTGAGACCCTGGAAATGCAGTATTCTATGGAGTACTCTTCCCTGTCCAAAAAGCTCATCTTTATTTAATATTTTAAATCTAAGTGAACCATTTAAAATTAATAATCATAATAACTCACACATGTATATTGCTTTCCATCTCTGTAAGATGCCTTTCTCAGAGCAAAGTTTCAAAGCAGATATTTTGAATATGAATCTTCCCAATTAATAAGTAAGAAAACTGGCTTGGAAAGGTTATGCAACCTGAGGTTCAGAGCTTGGGGCCTGGTGTGATGTGGCAAGCCTATAGTCCTGCTGCTGGGGCAGGCTAACACTGATGGATCCCCTGAGCAGAGAGTTCTGGGTGGTTGTCAGGCTAAACTTTAATGTTTACACCAAGACTTGCACCACATGTCACACCAGGACAGTGAGCCTCAGGAACACTTGATTTCCAGGTTGTTTGAGGAGAAAAATCCTGATCCAGGTCCAAAACAGGTGATTAGGGTTTCTGTCAGAGTGGGGTTGAGCTGAGAGTGGCTGCTGGGCTTCCTACCTGGGCAAAGTTAGGGACTCCAAACCAAAAAGAAAAATCAGAGTTCAGATTCTAATTCAGGCCTCTCCCAAATCCATTTTGTTTTTTTTGCTAGATCATACCTTCTCCTTTATTTTACAGATAAGGAAACAATCTGTGGGACAAGTCAACTGACTCGATTAAATTCTAAGGAAACAGCCCCTCATTGTGTGTGCCTTTTACACAAGACTAATTTTGTACCAACAGACCAATTTATTATTACTCAAGACAAAAAGAGAGTGAAACTTTTTCAGTTTCTAGAATTTTCATTGCCAGGGTTTCCCTTCTCTGGCATCCAGGTTCCTGGAAAACCAGCCTAATAACTGACAATTGCAATATTTCTCTCTCTTAGACTTTTCCATTTCAATAGCTTTTTCCCATGTGACTGCTGTTTTACAGTGGTAATATTTGAAGTTGACACTTTCCTAATGGCATCAATGGAACTATCCTAATCATAGGGATTTCCAAATCACACGATAGGTATAGGTTACTCCTAGGAATGTTCCATGTGGAGTTGATGCATTCCCATTATTTTGAGCACTTCCCTGCTTAGGTTTTTCCTTTTTCCCTTCATAATGTCTATCCTAGGACTACTTTGACCTTGGGTTTTAACTATCCATTGATTGCAATCAGCAAGACAGTAAGTCTTCCCATTTTACAGATCACATAGCATGGCCATACCCAGGGCCTAAGTCTCCTGACTGCTAGCCCTGATCCCTTTGTACCAGATCATGTTGCCAGAACAGATTGAATAACATATCGAGGAAATCCCAACCTTAGCCACTGTTGGAAGGAAAATCTAAGTAGTAACTTTCATCTTTTAGCTGCTAATAATACTAGCTCTTTGAATACAGTAGTTTTCTGGATACAAAGCACTTCCATCCCCAGTGCTGGGTGTTAGATTGTATGTGTATGATTATCCTCACCTGACAAATGAGAAAGCAGAAAGAGGTAAGGGAAGCTCACCTATAGCCAACTAACTAGTAAATGTCAGAATAATGACCCAACTCAGTCTTCTGGCCTCTGGATGGCTCTACTGAGAAGCTCCATCACAAGAGCTATTGACTGGGAACCAAAGCTCTACCAAGAGCAGCTGGTATCACAGTGACTAAGCACTGAACCTGGAGACCCAAGTTCAAATCCAGCTTTGTGACCCTGGGCAAATCATTAAACCTTTGTTTGTCTCAGTATCCTCAGCTGTAAAATAATAGCACCTACCTCCTAGGGATGTTGCAAAGATCAAATGAGATGACATTTATAGCACAGTGCCTGGCTCATAGTTTAAGTAATACATGTTTCCTTCCCCCCAAAATAGTGTAGTTGATTTCCCTATTCAGGGGTAGTTGGGGGGGGGCAGAGATTACATGTTACCATTAATGAAGGAAGAATCAAAGGATTTTGTCCTCTGAATCTCTAACAGTACCAGTAGAATTTTTTTTTTTAATTTCTGGAGATCAAGAAGCCAAAATGATTCTAGGAGCTAGAGTGACTGAATGTTGGAATCTACTATTGAGTTCCTTGGTGGAGAAAAGATTTGTGCCAGAGAGGCAATAAAGTTGCTGATTTCTTTCTTCTTGGGTGCCTACTTGGAATGGTCAGCAGGGGGAAGTATGAAAGTCTATCACCAAATCTGGGAGGGCTGGTCACCTTATTGCTTATTTGAAATGTTCTCTTAGTACCAACTGTTGTAGATTTTTCCATGCCCAGGTCTATTAAAACAGAATGTGCATCTGTTTGTTTTCCCCATCTTAGTGATGTGTCAGAATCTCTGCTTGATAAGTGTCTTTACACCAACAACTCCCCCAATCCGGATATTTTGATACGGACTTCTGGGGAAGTGAGACTGAGTGACTTCTTGCTCTGGCAGGTAGGTATCCTTCAGCTACATCTCTGACCAGAAACAGACAGGTGGCAGGGAACATCCTGGTATAAATGACTAGAGAAGTCAGTCATTCCAAGGATACATGCCACTTGGACTTGAGCTTATAAGGAAGAAACTAAGGGATCCAGAGAATGTTCTTCCTCTCATAACTTCATTCTTTCTCTCCACCTACCAGGTGGAATCATATAGAGAAGCTCAGATGGCTGCAGAATTGGAGCCAGAAGGATATTACCTTTTAATTACTCAAATTTTGAAATTTTAATTATTCTTAATTAATTTTTAATTAATTTGAAATCTTAATTACTCAAATTTTGAAATTACTCAAAAATTACCAAGTCTTCACTAGGCTAGACATTCTCAGTTTTTAGCTAAACCTCATGTGATGTTGCTTTTGAATTTCCTCATCATCCTGGTTCCCTTTCTCTGAATGTACTTCAGTTTGTTAACATCCTTCCAAAAGTAGGTGCTGTTTTGCTTTTTGAAATATTTTTTAAATCCCTAATTCTTAAGTACCAAAGTACTTTTTTTTACAATTGGGGAAATTGAGTCACTCAGTTTATTAAACTTAGGAGTAATGTCCATTGAGATTGGAAAGACAGGGTAAGATCAGATTGTGTAGGATTTTAAAAGCTAAATAGAGGAGTTTATATTTTATCCTAGAAGCTATATACACATTCAAGTTGGTTGAGTATGGGAGTGTGGTTAGATCTATGCTTAAGGAAAAGTACTCTGGCATCTCTTTGTAAGATGGACAGGAATGGGGAGAAACTTCAGACAGGGAGGCTATTATTAACAAACTAATTTACAAGAATCTAGTCAAGGTAATAAAGGTCTAAAAAAAAGTGGAGAGAAGGGGCTGGATATAAGAGCATGTTATGAAAGTACAACCAATTGGATATGTGAAGATAGGGGAGAGAATAAAGGGTCCAGTAGAATGCTGAGATGATTAACTTGGGAAACTGGATGGATAGTGGTGCCTTGGACAGAAATGGGAAGTTTGGAAGAGGGAAGGTTTGGGGAAAAGATAAGGAGTTTAATTTGTGATTTGTTGTATTTTAAGTATGGGGCATTCCATTTGCAATGCCCAGTTAGGGAAGTGGTGACTTGGGACATAGGCAAGGAGGATTAGGAGAGAGACTGGATTTGGATATGGAGATCTGGGAATCATCTACATAGAGTAGATAGTTAAATCAGGGGAAACTGATGAGAATGTAGAGGGAGAAGAGAAAGCCTAGGACAGAGTCTTATGGAGTCCCCACACTTCAGAAGCAATAAATAGGTGAGCAATCATCAAAGGAAAATAAGAAAGCACAGTCAGATGAGGAGGAGGGGCAGGAGAGACTAATATCACAAAATTCCAGAGAAGGGAGAGCATCTAGGAGAAGAGGATGGTCACTGATACTAAATATAGCAGATAACTCCAAAAGGATTAGACCTGGGAAAAGACCTTCAGATTTGGTTATTACAGGAAGTTAATAGGAACTGATGTATTTTTTTTTTAATCCTTACCTTCTCTTAGTATCAATACTCAGTATCAATTCTAAGACAGAAGAGCAGCAATAGCTGGGCGATTGGGGTTGAGTGACTTGCCCAGGGTCACATAGCTAGGAAGTATCTGAGGCCAGATTTGAACCCAAGACCTCTTGTCCTCAGGCCTGGCTCTCTATCTACTGTGCTACTCAGCTGCCTGAACTGATGTAGTTTATTGTTGCAGCTGAGAGGTGAGTTTGGAAGCCATATCACAAAGGCCTGAGGAGTAAGTGAAGGAAGCAAGTGGAGGCAGAAAGGGCAGAGATTTTTTCCAAGGAGTTTACTTGAGAAAGGGAGAGTGAGGCATGTTTGCAGGTGGTAGGAAAGGAAGCAGTGGACAGAGAGAACACTTGATGAGACATGATTGAGGAAACAGACTGCTGGAGAAGATGGGAAGTACACATCTAGAGGGGTTGAGCTTGACAAGGAGAAATCATTTTGGGAATGTGTTTTATGGGCATTTCCTTGTCTTATTCATCCCTTTAGTCTATAAACTTTGTGAAGGCAAGTCTCTGAAGTAGTGATTGAACCCTGATGCAATGAGTTAGAAAAGACATTCTTCAAATACCAACCCAGAATTCATCTCATTCCCTTCTCCTTGTTAGTACTCCTGAGCTGGAGAGTTAGAGGAGCCAAGTGTGTACAGATGTGCCTGCCAAGTGGCTGCATAAGTATAAACTGGATTGACATTTTTTCTTTGTTTAAGCTTTCTTATCCAGCCTGGATTTCCTTGTGTGGGAACTCCCTCTAACAATGCAGTTTGGCAGCTGATCTTTATGGCCTCAGAGAGTTGCCCAGGACACCAAGAGACTGAGTGACTTGCTCACGTTAGCATGTTAAGATGGCGCTCTACTGTGCTGCCCTGCTCCCAGAGCATATGATTTGACATTAGGAACCAGATTGATATTGAATCTAGATTTAGGGAGGTGCTGATCCCATCATCTTCCTTCTATGTGTTAAGCTCTGGGTACTAGATTTTCAAAGAGAGGCCACATTGATGAATTGGAGTGTGTTGAAAACATTAGACAAATTTCAGGAAGAATAAGTTGTATGAACTGAGGATATCTATCAGAAATTTTGGGGAAGGGGCCCAGTCACAGTATGAAAGAGAGAACAAGCTTGTTCTTGTTATCTTGTTTCTGCAAGGGTTTAAAGTCACACAGCTTGCCCAAAGTCACAGTAGGAAATGTCTGAGGTCAGATTTGAACCCAGGACCTCCTCCAGGATTAGCTTTGTAAGGGGGAAAGGAGGTTAATTTTAAAAGTGTTGGACTGGATTATTTAAGAGTGTGGTCGCCAGGAATTTATAATTCCAAAGAGATTGATTTACAATTGATTTACAAAATGTAGAAAGAGTGTAGTAAGAAAAATCAGAGGATAGGGTAAGATATCTAGTCTAAGCACTAAGTAATTTACTTCTGGCCCAGGCAAGAAGAGTTGGTTCTTAGCTGGCCTAAGCAAAGCCGAGGTCCTGAGGAAAAACTCTCTCAAGAGGCTGGTCTCTCCTGAGCCTAGTTTCTTTAGAAAATATCCAGGAAAGGAGTCAGCTCTTTTACTTGACACATGTCAGTCCAACAGTCTCATCAGGAACAGGGTCTCAGGTCCAGTCAGCAGATTAATCCTTCAGCCTCCACTCCAAAGAATGAAGTGCCAGTTGCTTTCTCACAGGAAGTGACCACTCCTTTTAAAGATATTTCTTTTGCGTCACTTCCTGTGCCTTTCTCCACTTTTTACTTGGACAAATCATAGTCTAAATCCTTGCTTAGGACTACCCAGGAGGCAGTCAGTCGATTCTGATTTGTCATCCATTACTGCACATGTGGGTCACAGACCTCCCACTTAATGATTAAGTGGGATGTTTATACTTTTGGTGATTAGATCTAAAAAATGGGCAGATCTTCCCAGTCAACTTTAAGTAGGGTGTTCTAAAAATAGGCAGGGGTTACAATTATAATCTTCTCAATCAGGGGAGAGTTAATTTTAATCTTCACAGCTTTCTGTCCACTGAGCCACCTAACTGTCCCAGGTTTTACACATTTAAAAAGATACATTGAACTGCCTGCTGGGGAATTCCAGATTTGCTCAGGAAAAGTCACTTACTCCAACCAATCCAATTTTATGGATGAAGTCTCTACAGTCCCAGAGTGCTAGGGATTTGTCCAAATTGACACTCCTTATAAGCATGAGAGGTAGAACTTCAACCCATGTCTGCTGCTTCCAGGGCCAGTGCTAGCTCTGCTAGGCTGCCCTGGGACTCTGAGGCAGCATCTGGTGAAGGGGATGTTCTAATGGAGCCATTCAGGTCGGAGGCTGGCGAGTCCCTCTTGGTTCAGGGCCCTCCTCTTTAAAATGAGTTTGAACCAGATGGGCTGTGTGGTCCCTTTTAGCTCTAAATATGTTATCTTCTGTAATGCTCAACAATAACTTAAACACTTCACATTTCTCTACCTTCATTTTACAACTGGAAGGTCACCTAGGTGTAGTGTGTGGCCAAGCCATGGCTAAAACCAGGTCTTCTCACTCTGTTCCAGTTGTCAATAAACATGTTCCAACCAAGACTGAATACTGGTCTGCCCTACAGGGATCCCACAGAGGGAAGCTGGGTGAGAGGTTGGATTCTATTTATTTAAAACATTATGAGGCAGAGGCAGATAGGTGGCTCAGTGGATTGAGAGCCAAACCTAGAGACAGGAGGTCCTGGGTTTAAATTTGGCCTCAAGTACTCCCTAACTATATGATCCTGGGCAAGTCACTTAACAAAATCCCGCCTCCCCACTATTCCCTAGCCATTCCCATTCTTATGTCTTGCAGCAGGTACTTAGTGTCAATTCTAAGACAGAAGGTAAGGGTTGTTTTTTTAACTATTATGAATTTTTTAATAGCCTTAATATCTTCTCTGCTTTCTGTAATTTATACTGGCAACACCTCTTCCCCTCAACACTACCACTACCAGTAATCCTGTCCCCATTCTCAAACGTCTGTGACCATTTTTTCCTCATTAACAACATGCAAAAATCATTTGTACATCCAGTGGCATCTGGATTACATATTAAACTGTATGGTCCTGGATGTTGGAACCAGAGGAATAGGTTTTGCTAATTAGTGGTCGAATCCTGGTCAGACTTGTGCTTTAAAAAAATCATTTTGAAAGGCAAATGGAAGAACAGAAATAAAGAAGGCTGAGGCAAGGAGACAGATTAGAAAGTTATTGCAATAGTCCAAGCAAAAGTTGATGAGGTGGAATCTGGTTGCAGATCAAAGCAGACCATCCTTCACTTATTTCTTTTGTGAGTTTTTTATTGCATATATGATATGTTTTTTCAGACACGCCATGAGGAATACAGAAATATGTACTACATGAAAGCACTGATATAACCTACTTCAGACTATTTCCTGCCTCAGAGAGATAGGGAAGAGAGAAGGACGGAGTTAATCTGAATTGAAAAAATGTCAGAAAACAATAGTCAAAACTTGTTTCTACATGTAATTGAAAAAAATTCAATATAAAAATATAATTTTTAAAAAGTACTATTGCAAAAAGTTGAAAGGGCTACAAGATACTCAATTGAAGTTATACAAAAGGCAGATTCCAAGAGCTTGGTAGGTCAGGATATATAGCTGTAGGAATCAACATAGAAATAATGATAATTATAAACCTTTAAGTATAATGTTGTAAATGTAAGTAATTATGATTCTTATTATTAATGTTGTTACTATTATTATTAAGAAGCTTAACAAGCATTCTATGATAGGAGATGCAGAATGACTAGTCCAGAGAGAATGGATTGTTTATATTCTGTCTGTTCTAGCTTCACCCAGAACCACAAGTGGGTTTGATTTATGTTAATTTCCAATAGTGTAGTCCATATCCAAGATGCCTGCTTTGCCCTGATGATTTCAGCAGCTCCCAAGTATTGGCAGTAGTTGGAGTCTAGGGAGCTTAAGTATTGATGAATTAGGATATTAGAAGAACCATAATATAAATAAATCATTTGTGAAAAAAAAATTTTTAAGTAAGATAGTATATAGTATAGAGGGAGAAAAGAGCCCGGAAGAGAGTTTTGGGTGAGTGGCTGCTCCTTAGATGAGGATTTAGCAAAGGAAACTCAGGAACAGTAGACAGGTAGGCAAAAAACTAAGAGGGAGAAAATCTGTAGAGGAGAGAATATCCAAGAGGAGAGGATGATGGACAAGGTCAGTCAGAGGTTATAGAGAGATTAAGAAGGATGAGGATTAAGAATAGGCCATTAGATTTTGCAATTAAGTAATCACTGGTCATAGGAGACAGCAGTTTCAGAGAAAGTTTCAAAGGCCAGATTATAGAAGTTTTAGAATCAAGTTAGAGGAGAGGAAGTTGAGGCACCTACTGTAGACAATTAAGGAATTTAGCCAAGGAGAAAATTCTACCAGTAGTGTAAATGGTTGTGTCAAGTGAAGGTTTTTTAAGAATGAGGAGATGTGGACCTATTGAGAAGAGGGCACTTCAAAGAAATAATCCCTAATTTCTCTTGGCTACTGAGAGGAATATTCTTTTAGGCTGCATTTATAAAAACAGACTATTCAAGGAAAGTAATTATCACACTTAACTCTGTCTAGATCAAGGATAGTGAACCTTTTAGGGAAAGAGTACTAGGTCCCTCCCCCTCCCTACATGCTGGGTACACCGTGCTTCCCCACCCCACACAGGAGAGGGAGGAATCACTCCCATTAGCTGCTGGGCAGAGGGGTGTGTGTGCAAAATAATGTCAGGTGCAATAGAGAGGGGGAGAAGAGCAGCTGCACTGAAGTCCCTCTGCCTTTCTAGTAACAAACCTGGGGGAGGGGGGCTAAGTGCCCACAGAGAGCATTCTCTGTGCCATCTTTGGCACCTGTTTCATAGGTTCACCATCACTGGTCTAGCCCATATCCTCGACACTATTTTCAGTTTAGGATAACCTCTTTAAGAGTGACTTTGGGAGCAATTAGGTGGCTCAGTAAAAAGAGGGCCAGCCCTGGAGTCAAGAAGGCCTGGAATCAGATATGACCTCAGATACTTCCTAGCAGTGTGACCCTGAGCAAGCCACTCAACTCTGATTGCCTAGCCCTGGCCACTCTTCTGTCTTAGAATTGATACTATGACAGAAGATAAGTTAAAAAAAAAAAGAATAACTAGAAACTAAGGGTAAGGTTAGGTTGTATAACCAATCATCTTTTCTGTCTCTCCCTCTTTAATCCACATTGGGAGAGTCCTGTTCTTCTCTTCCAATGATTTGTTGGGGAATACAGCTGAAGTTACAAGGACTAAAGTCAACACTGCTTCATGGTGGTCCTGGGATCACTGATTCAGGTGAAGTCAGTTCCTCATTTTTAGAAATGAGGAATTGGCCCAGGAAAGTTTTTTGTTTTGTTTGTTAACCCTTATCTTCTGTCTCAGACTCAATATTGAGAATTGGATCCAAGGCAGTAAAGTGGTAAGGGCTAGGCAATGGAGGTTAAGTGACTTGCCCAGGGTCACACAGCCAGGAAGTGTCTGAGGCCAAACTTGAACCTAGGACTTCCTGTCTCTAGGCCTGGCTCTCAATTCACTGAGCCATCTCTGCTGCCCCATGCCCAGGGAGTTTTTGAGTGACTTGCTTGGGGTCATGCCTGGGGTATGAATAAGAGAAAGAGATTTTTTTTTTTACCCATACCTTCTGCCCTATTAACAACTCTGAGACAGAAGGGCAAGGGCTAGGTAATTAGGGTTAAGTGATTTGCCCAAGGTCACCCAGCCAGGAAGTGTCTGAGGTCAGATTTGAACCCAGGTCTTCCTGACTCTTAGACTTGGGCTATACTCAATGTGTTATTTAGCTGCTGCAGCTTCCTCATAAGTAGCAGTGTCCCTGTTTTACAGATAAAACATTAAGGAAGAGAGGTTAAGGCACTCTTTCAAGGCCACAAAGCTAGTGAATATCAGAGGTGGGATTTGTGTCCAGGCCTTTTTGTCTTAACTCATTGCAGCCACCATACTGCTCTGCTTCCCCTTGTCCCAGGGTTTTTCAGCATCTTCCCTCAGCCACATCCCACCTCCTGGAGCTAGACCTCCTTTGGAAACCCAGAGGCTGGGGAGGGATAGTGAGGTCTCATAGGCAGAGTGGTTGAGCTATGCTTCTCTTCTCTTCTCTTCTCTACCCACCCCTGCTAGACTTCTCATTCTTGCCTGGTGTTCCAACCCATTCTCTGGCCAGAATATTCCTTCTGGAACCTCTGTGAAGCCATCTTGCAATTCCAGGTGAATCACAGCATGTTACAGGTAAGAGCCCCAGAGTCTCCTTGGAGAAACAGCCAGGGAGGGGAGGATATGGAGGGCATGTAGGCCAGAAGTCCTCTTCTTTCCCCACAGAGGAGGCCCATTGGCACTGTGACCCGCTGTCCTGGGACTCTCAGACCAGTGCACAGTGGTAGATAAGGCCTGAGTCATGCACAGGATCATTGGCAGGAGAGTTGACCATCCCATGTTAATATTCTCTGCAGACCTTTCAGTTCTCTCAGATATCCAGGACTGGGGTGGATGGAATGGCTTCTCTGTCATTCAAATTCTTTAGTCCAAAAATACAAACATCACACCACTTGGCCTAATTGATTTGGTCTTGTTCAGCGAGCCCTAGAATACTAGAACTTGGGGCCCTTCTTCAATGGGTTTCACAACCATCTCCTTCAAACTTGAAGAAAGTACAGTAATGCCTCATTTATCTGGCATTATGTGGAATGAACTGTTCCACAAAGGGGAATTTTCCACTTAATTAACTCTTACTCTTTAAGGGCTGAACCTTTTCCCTTAAAATTTAACCATTTTTTAAACAGAAATTGTCCTAAAATACATTACATGCTTCCCTGCCCTTTTAAACAGAGTATATTGCTTATAATTTAACCAGTTCTTGCTAACTTAAGATCATCTTTCTTCTGTCATTCTGCCTGCCTTCAGCACCACTCCACATCATTTTTAATGTGCCCTATAACACAGAAAAATTAGAATTAGAAGGCAATAGAAGTGTGTCTAAAACAAAAGGTGGACCAAACTATGAGTAAGGGAGGCCTAAGAGCCCTCTTTGGAGTGAATAATGAACATGGACCTTGTGGTAATGACTGTGGCTGTTGAGAAGCATTTTTTACTTTTGGATTTCCTTATGTCACCCCTATGCCATCCCAGGACCCTATATAGGTGGCTGGCACACATCGGAATCCATTAATCAGCCCAACTTTGTTTTCAGGACTCTAGTACTACCTTGCATGGTTTCCAGGAACAAACAGAATCCAGACAAAGAAATCCCCCTTAAAACCAGTAAAGGCATTAGTCTGGCTCAGCATGGCCAGCTTACTTTGACCTGAGGAGACAGCAGTGAACTGTGGTTTTTTTGTGTGCCACAAGAATTCTGAAGTGTCCTAACTGGATTCCAGTGGGAGTAAAAGGGGAGGAAGGAATAGGGGTGGGAAACGGGCTATGAGGACTTTCCAGGGTCATGATTTTGTTCTTGTCAGAAAAATTACCTGTGATCTTGACTTGTTGAGAGATTTATTGAGCATATTTGTGGTCACACTATAATAGTTGAGTGCAGAAATCCTGGCCTAGGAATCACAGGACCTACCCTCAGCAGACCTGTGCCTTGGGGAAAGCTTTTTCTCACTAAAGTAGTTTTCCTCATCTCTAACATGTGGATAATATTTCCTGTCCAGCTCCCTCCTCAGGGTGATTGGAAGCATCTAACAAGATAGGTTGTGAGTATTTCCTTATTGTGGGAATACTGTCCCCTGTGTGAACTATGCCCTGACTTGTCTCTGACACTCTTAAAGGAGAACCTACTTTTTTTAACCTTTACTTTCTGTCCTAGTCACGACTCTTAAGACAGAAGGGTAAGAGCTAGGCAAATGAGAATAAGTGACTTGCAGGGTCATACAACTAAAAAGTGTCTGAGGGCAGATTTGAATGCAGGTCCTTCTGACCCCAGGCCTGGTGCTCTCTACCAAGCCACCCAGCTGTCCCAAGAACCCACTTTCACACAGCACAGCAATGTTAAAGACAAGACTCAGAGTTTCTTTACTCGTTTATATTATTTATAAATTATTATGTACATAAATATGTCTATATATACACACACATCTATATATAATTTTCTATCATTTAGATATTCCCATTACTGAAGGGGGAGAATAAAACAACCAGAATAGGAAGAAGATCAATAATAATAACATGTTTGTACAGCACTTTGGTGTTTCAAACATGTTCTCGTCACAACAACTCAGCAGCTCAGATCTATGATTTCCTCCTTGTAGGGAATGTGTGGCTCTGAGCAGCTGAAGGGCTTCCCATGATAATATCACTAATATGGATGAGAAGCAAAACTCCGAACTCAGGTCTTCCTGATTCCAAGGCCAGCCCTCTATCCATTACCCTGCTCTGTCATGAGAGGGAAATTGAGACAAAGTTGAACTGATTTGTCAGGAGTCACCACTTTATTATCAGAGTTAGGGAAAATCCAGTTCTCATGACTGAGTGTAATAATCTCTCTACAATTCCACCACCAATACAAAGAAAAATAATCAGTTGTCCCTGCTTAGAAGTTGTGAAATGCTTGTGAATCTGGTCATGAAATGACTTGTACCCATAGAGATACTGAGATATGAGGTACTCTATGATATTAGAATCCAAGAGAACATGGCGAGATTTTTATTCATCTACTATTTAAGTGGCATCAATTATATGTGGAAAAGAGAGTCCAGAGACCTGGGTTCTATTCCTGTATTTCCCACTGACTAGCTAGTAACCTTGGAAAAATAGAAAATAGTTATTCCAATCTGGGCCTTACTTTCTTCATCTGTAAAGTGGAATTAAGTGATAGAAGATTTCTGAAGGAAGATCCCTTCTCACTTGAATGGTTTCAGAGAACTTCATGGAGGAAACAGATCTGGAGCTGGGCTTTGAGATTAGCCAGGCCTCAGAGAGTATGGAAGAAAGCCAGAAAGTCTGTCAGGGCAGGCACAATGTGAACTCAATGCACAGGAGGGACCTGGAGTCAGGGAGATGGGCAGAAACCAGCAGGGGCATCTAGGTGAGCAGCAAGAAATCTAGAAGGTGTGCAGCAAGCAGCAGTGAGGAGGAAAAGAAAGGGCAGGAATCTTCCGAGACAGGATGCATTTCAGCTCTTTACTACATTGATTTCTATGCCCAGAGGAGGAGGAATGTTTTTAATTCTTCATCAAAGATTGTAAACCAGTGCTGTGCACCAGCTTCTTACTCAAATCAAAGATTTCTTGTCCAATTTATGACTTGATCCTTCTGGGCTTTCATTTCCTTATCTTAAAAAATGAGGCAACAGGACTGGTTGATCTCTAAGCACTGATCTAGCTCTAAAAAAACCCAAAAAACTGCAATGCTATGTAAATATCATGAATCAGTTGACAAATAATACAATAAATACAACTCAAACAAGCATCTGTAAGTGCCTGTGTGTGTGCTAGGCACAATGTTAGGCACTAAGTACACAAACACAAGTGAGGCTGTGGCTCCCCTTGACCTCCTTACATTCTATTGGAATGCCATGACAAAGTAGCAGGAAAGCACTGAGGACTTGGACTCCTCAGTCAGAGGATGGGCTTGGTGGCATGGTTAGCGATGAGTTTGGATTCAGATTTTGCCTTTGCTGCTTACTTTCTGTCTGTCTCTAGACGTGCTGACCTCTTTGGGTTTCGGTTTTCTTATTTGTGAAATAAAGCTGTCGAACTAGCCATCCTTTTAAGATTTCTTTCCACTATAAATATATGAATCTTTGAGTCTTCCGGTTGTTTTAAAATAATAATAATAATAATATTTATATCATTCTTTAAGCTCTGCAAAGCATTCCTTATGTAATCCTCAGAACAGTCCTTTGAGGGAGGTGCTCTATGTCTCCATTTTACAGATGAGGAAACAGAGAGTTTAAGTGACTTGCCCAGGGTCACACAGCTAAGCTGAAGCAGAAGTTGAACTTTGGTCTTGATCCACTTTTGACATTTAGCTGCCTCAGAGGACTAAGACCTAGCCTGACCTTGCCCTTACTATCCATGTAACCTCAGCCAGATCACCTAATGGGGAATGCCCACAAGATCAAGTGATGTTGTTGAGTTATGCTTGACTCCCCATGACTCCATTTGTGGTTTTCTTGGCCAAGATCCTAGAGTGGTTTGCCATTATCCTTCTCCAGTTCATTTTATTGATGAGGAAACTGAGGCAGACAGGGTGGTATGACTTGCCCAGGGTCACCTAGCTAGTAAATGTTTGAGGCTGGATTTGAACTCAGGAAGGGGAGTTTGCCTGACTCCAAGTCCAGCATTCTTAAATAATATGCCACCTAAAAGAAGAAAGCACTCTAAATGGGGAGAGATGATTAGTAAAGGAAAGAAGGAATGCATTTAGACCTACAGAACAGAATTAGTTTTCTCCATGGATTTAGCAGAGGGAAGTGCTCTACCTGTCAGATTGGCAGGAGGATAGCCAGTGGGAGATGGCAGTCAGGTCTTGACTGACCCCGCAGACCTTTCTATTCACTTATGTTGGGCCTTGACCCAGTCTGTGCTCCTAGAAGAGACATTCTAGCTACATCTTGAAGAATACTGAGTACTGTCCATCTGACACCAAGTATTAAGTCTAAATAATTCAAGGCCATTGGGGGTTAGAAGTGTAGGACATTCCCTACCCAAGGATGTTACTATGTGTAGAGCTTTGGGCAGTACCAAAAATATAATTTTATATGGGCCTTGGTCTCAAAGAATTTATTAATCTGGTCCCAATCTAATTATAATTTAAGGAACCATGGATGGTATGGACAATTAAGGCTTCAGGATCTCATTTAAAAATCACTTCTTGTCTTCATATTCTTGCTAGGTAAGCATTGAAGGGAGTACAAAGATGAATAAATCAAAGTCTTTGCCCTTAGCAAGCTTGCAGTCTAGTAGGGAGCCATGCTTCAGAGGAGTTCCTTTGACTAATAAATCTTCAAGGAAAAAGACTGCCTAATGGAGACCTGGACTTTAGAGTTCTCTTGCTAAAAGAGCGAATTAGACTAAGGTTTCTTCTCATCTGACAGTTAAAGAGTCTAGACACTAGAGGGGGGTGGGATCAAACTCAAATAAAACCGAGATCTGGACTTAAGGGTTCCTCTTGTTGTATACCAATTTAGTTTATATATTTCTTTTATTATTATAGCAATACATTAAAATCAGACTGGAACTACATGATTCAGGTCAAACTAAGGAGTGTGGTGAAGGGAGCTAAGTGTCACAGTGGGTAGAGAGCCCTAAGGCCAGAGTCAGGAAGATTCCTCTTCCTGAATTCAAATATGGCCCCAGACACTTGCTACCTATGTGACCCCTGTCACTTAACCTGTCTGCCTCAGTTTTCTTCTTTGTAAAATGGTAGCACCTACCTTCTATGGCTGTTGTAAGGATAAAATGAGAGAATAATTGTAAAGTGCTTAGCACAGAGCCTAGCACACAGGAGATGCTTTTAATACATGCTTATTTCCTTCCCTCCGACCCACAATTGGGAGGTTGGAGCATTATGAAAGAGCAACATGTCAGAAGAATGCTGGACTTGAAATCAGAGGACACTGATCCTGAACAAATATCCTAACCTGTCTGAACCTTACTTCCTCAATCTGTAAACTAGGGCAGTAATGCAGCATCTTCTCCCAGGTAGTTGTAAGGAAAGTGTTTTGTATATTTGAAGGGTTTTTTAATTGCTAGCTTGTGGTGTTGCTGGAGACCCTGAAGCATGAGTTTGAATTGAGCAGGTAGAGTCAGGGTTGGGAGGAGGCAAGCAGGTACCCAGAGGAAAGTGTGGCTATTATGCGGCTCCCCAGCAGGCCAGCTTCTGCATTCTCCTCTTCCCTGTTGGGTCTCCCTAGCAATTTCCTTGGAATCATAAGCAGGCTTTGGAGGTTTTCTCCAGCATCATTCAGCTGTCCCTAGAATTTATCATTATCTCCCCTGACATCCTCTTCCCCCACTCCCCCCTTTATCTCCTCCCAGATCACCCTAAGCCCAAGTTGGGCTGTTCCCTCTTGCCCTTCTTGTCCAGAGCAGTCACCCTACTCTGCCCTGCTCAAACCTTATCCATGTTCCCCTTCCCCTGCTTGTCTCCGGCAGAAGGCCAGAGACTCATATATGGAGGAACGGAAGAGGCAGCAGCTGGAGAGTGACCAGACCGCAGTGACAGAGCAGCTGCTCCGAGAGGGCTGTGGGCCTAGCAGGGACAGCCAGCTTCGGCGCATTCTCTTGCACAAACGCTCATCAGGAAGAGAGGAACGAGTTCAGGGCTTCTTGCAGGCCCTGGAGCGCAAACGTGAAGAGTGGCTGGCACGTCTGGGCACGGCGTCATCATGAGAGGGCAAGGTGGCCCATTGGTGTTCCTGCTCCACCATTCCAGAGGAGAGTCAACTTGGGTTTTAATAAGATTTGCTGAAACCCTGGGAACAGGTGGGATGGGGATTGGGTCTTTCTGCTGAGCTAGCTTCTTAATCAACCTTTGTCCGACCCCCACAGAGGGGTTGGTTAGGGATAACAGGTTGTGGGTTGGTGTCTTCTTTGTGGCACCTGGTAGCTCTTAGTACCCATGGGCAACTTGGTAAGTAGCAGATCTTGAGGTCAACCTGTTCTTCAGAGCTGTCACTTCCAGAGCTTTTGGTGACCAGGTTTCCTTATCTTACAACAAACATCGTCTCACCCTCAAGGTGGGACTTTTTAATCTAAGATTGTTTGGGTGTAGAGCGCTTTCTGCTCCAGAAAGCACTATTAACTACTTTCTTGACCAGCCTCCCACTCCTCTACCTGCCTCCGTTTTCCTCACAACAGGTTTTATTTCCCTTTGGACTTCATAGCAGAAAGCCGTTTGGGGGTGGGGGTAAGAGAGGATGGAAAGCTGACCATCTGCTTCTCCCATGAGCATTTCCACCTGGGATCTGCTATTGAATCTTCCCCCACCCTTGGCTTGTCAGGTAGCCCTGATTGCTCTGCTGAAAACCTGGGCTCCCCCAATGATGGAGTCAGGCCTGTGAAGACAATCCAATTACCTATTGTTGACTCAGCCCACATATGCTTTTCTCAGGCAGGGTCATGGGGTCAGGCTCTCATCCCTGCCAGAGCTGGGCCTCTTAACTTGGCTAACTAGGAAGAACCAGTATGTCCATTTGGCCGGGACTCTTCGGACACATCAAGGCCAGAAGGCAAGATGAACTATTCCCAAACAGCTCTGATTCCCAGCCCATCTCCTGCAGCCCTAGCTGTGACAGTCTTGGCTCCACTGAGAAACAAAGCTAGTGTCTGAGCCATCTTGGAAAAGGCCCATGTGGTAGCAGCTCCTCCGCTTTTGACCTTAGTAGGGTGGACCTCACAGTATGAAGGAGAGAGAAGGTTAAAGGCAGTGTCCCCCCTTTCCCTAACCAAGACGCAAAGCTGCTCAGAGGATTACCAGCTTGGCCCCTTTAGGGCTTTGAAAGAGCTGTCTTGCTTGAGCTCCTCTCCTTCAGGTACTTGGGATAGCAGCAAAAGCTGTAAGGCTATAATCCCATCCTGATGCCAGCCCCTCCTGTCCCTTTGAGATCTCCAGACATTTCCCCACAGGCCTGTCAAAGGGTGGCTTTTTTTCCAGTAACTTGGCCCCCAGTTATCTTTACTGTAATCTCCACTTTTGGAATCGGGCATGTCACCCCAGAAATATTAAGGCTATTAGACAATACCTTCCCCTTGGAATAATCTTATCTCCCTCCCTGGTACTGGCACAGGGTTCTCAGAGAGCAGGTGCTGTATAGTTCCTAGCTTTTAAATGGGGCTGTTGACAGTTTTAATTAGGAAGCCATGAATTATAATGCTATAATGTGAAGCCCTACAATTAAGAGGGAACAAGGGGCTGGAGGCAATGAACAGAATTGGCCTCTATTTGAGTTTGACTGATGGATGTTGTGGTTCTGTTTCTCTACCTGACTAGATTGGTCAAGATTGACTTGGGTTACAAGGGAGGATGGCCCAGATGATTAATGGAGTTGGTATCCCTAATTGGCCTGCAGTCTTGGGTTCTGGGAAAGGTGTGTGGGGTGGGGTAGGGAGGAGTTACACCCCAGGGCCCTGGGATGTAGCAATGAGCTTGGAGGAAGAGAGACCACAGTTCTTAGGCAGCAGCCACACAACACAGGAGGTTTGAATTTGTACTGTTGTGGCTACACCTTAGTTGCAAGGACCTGCGGATCTTCATTTTCACCCCTTTACCAAACTATACCCTCAGGAATCAGGTAGTATCTAATTGGAATGGCTCACCCTTTCTTCCCTTAATTCAGCCTCACTCATTACCACCCCCATTTATTAATATGTAGCTGCCTGAGCTTCAAATACATTAAAAAGGAATATTTGTATCACCTGTAGAAGTTGTTTGCTACCAGTGCAATGGAGGGCCTTGCTTTAGAGGGACAATAGCTACCTCTCCAGATTCCCAGAGTCCCTTGTGTGGAGTGTTGGTGGGAGCGAGGGAAAACGCCCTTTTCTCTTTCCCCATTACAGCCCGTTTCCCTGTTTACTCTTTAGTCCCATGGGTCCCCTGCAACTCTTCTTTGTGCAGTTTTTAGGAGAGGTTTTTAAAAAAACGGGTTTGGGGGATACTAGGAGAGAGGCTACCAATCGTTTTTGCTATACTTGCGTATGCTAGCTTTATTGGGACAGCCTGGGGTACTTTAGCACGGAGTGTAGTAGCTTTCTTTTCTTCAGCCCCGTACTCCGCAGGGCGGGGGTGACTTAGAGGGGCCACGGAGGGGTGGGGGGCTGCTAGTGGGGCTGACACTGGGCGTGAAGGAAGGTGCTGAAAGGACAGCTCCCACCTGGCCTACTTGCTGTGTCCCTCGTCACCGGAATAGCCCTGTTCCGCCCAGCCCGAAACCCCTCTCTGCTAGGGAAAAAAACGAGCCTCCAGGTAAGTTGTCTGGGAGACGTCCGTGGAACCGCGGCTCCGAGAGCTGCACGTCCGGCTGCACCAAGCCGTATCCCCCACTTCGTTCTCTGCCTCGTTGCTTGTGTGCACGCGAAGCAGCGGGAGCAGCGCAAGCTGGCGGCTTGGGCGCTGCCAAGCTGCGCGCAACAAACCGCTGCTTTCGGTGGAGGCTCACAACCCCCACTCCTGGGGCCCCCTGGCTGGGGGCGGGGGAGGGGGGAGGGAATCCAGAATGTACCCTGGGTATTGCTAGAGAACGAAGTGGTTTGGTTGTATGAGGTGGAAGGAACTTGGGAGTTTGCAAAACCAAGCCTTAGGCAGGAGTCCAAGCCCACCCCTCTAGTGCCTCGTATTTAGCGCGCGCCTCCGTAGCCTGCCTGATGCCCCCCGCCCCCACCGCGCATAGTCGTCTCGCGCTCCCCACTCCAATCTCGCCCCATCCCCTCAGAGGAGGTGAGTTTAAACCCCGCCCACGTGACCCCAACTGGGCCAATGAACGGCGGCGGGAGGTGAAATCCGGTTCTAACCGGTCCGGGGCTCCCAGCGCTATAAAAACTTTATAAACCCCCCGGAGCCCAAGCAGTGTGAGGAAGAGGAGACGGGAGCGACCCCCGGACCGGCCGCTGCCGCCACTGCAACCTGCACCCAGACTCCGCTGCTGCCGCCGCTCCCACCCCTCCGCCGTCACCACCATGCCCAAGAGAAAGGTACGTGGCGCGGGGGCCCGGCTTGGGCGCAGAGTCGCCGCCGCCTTCCTTGGGCAACGGGGTGCAGGCAGGCGGGCGGGCCCGGGGAGGGAGGCCGCGGGGCCGGGGCGGAGCGCGGCCCTTCCTCGCTCTAGGGCTCTGGCGCCTGTGGGCAGCAGGGGCCATATTGGAGGGGCCGCGGCGGCGGCGGCGGGAGGAGCCATGTTGGCGGCTGTTGATCCTGCTCCCCCTCGGGGCCTGTCAGCCTCCTTCTCCCTTCTCCCTCCTCGAGGGCCCCGCGCGACCCCGCGCGCCGAGCCCCCTCCCCTCCCCTCCGGGTAGTCAATTCAAACCCAAAAGGGCGGGAAAGCTGAGGCGCGCGCGGGGCAGAATGGAGTGGGGAGGGGGGAAATGAGGAATAGTGGGGGGTGGGGTGGGGAGGGGAGGGGGCGGGGGAAGGGAAAGGACGCGCTGCCGCCAAAAACCGCCGCGCGGCGGGGAAGGGGGCGGGGCCAACCGTCCCCTGCGGGGGCGGTACCTGCACCACGTGTCCGCGCCCCGCCCCTCGGCACGGGGCGGCTGAGCCGGAGTGGGACGCACGGAGCGCGAGGCCGCCCACGCCCCCCTGGCCCGCGCCCGAGCCCCACGCCGGCGCGCGCCGGGGGTTTATTATTCTCTCTTTCCACCCCCTCCCTTCCCCCGGCGCCAGCCGTTCTGCGCGCGCGCTGCAGCGCTCGACGGGTGTCATGGAAACGGGCGCCCGAAGCTCCTCCCCTCGGCGGGGGAGCAGGGGGGGTGTATTTGCACCATCTGCAGCTGTTGCTTCTGCCTCTCATGGAGACACCCGGCGCTGGCAGAGGCGGCGGCCGCCCCCTGGGTCCTCCCTGCTGTGGGACCTCCGATGGGCTTCCACCTCCCGGGGCGGGGCACTCTGGCCTTCCCCTGACAGCCTTCTCCCCGCCCTCTCTTAACAGGCCGAAGGAGATGCTAAGGGAGACAAGACCAAGGTTAAGGACGAAGTAAGTTTGTCTCCGGAGGGGGAGGGGCGGGGCTATGAGGGGCGGGAGCTCGGAGCCAGCTGCTCAATGATCCAGACCTGTTGGATGGACTTGGGCCATCAATCAACAGGCACCTCCTCCCCCTCCGAAGGTCACTGATGAGTTCTTCAAAAACTGCTATGGAAACAGCACTTTGATGACAGATGGGCTGGCAGGTGTCAGAAGAATATTATCGCTTTTCTTTTTCTTTTCTTTTTTTTTGCTTTTATTTCTCTGTGCATATCCTTTGTTTTTTATCATTTTTTTCCTACCTTAACTGATTAACTTTCTTCCATTCTTTTTGCAGCCACAGAGGAGATCAGCACGGTTATCTGCTGTAAGTACTTTTCTCTTTGTTTCTGAAAGGCAAGAATAGCTGAGGAAATAATTGATCCAGATGACACTATTCTTAGACTGACCCTTACATGCTTGTCCAAAGCACTAGATCCTTCCCTTGGGTCTTTAAAGGAAGCCAACCTAAAATAAAATGGTTGGAGAGTTTCAAGGGAGAATAGAGTTTTCAAATGAAAGCTAGTTCAAAGTTCTTGTTCAGTCTGTAGTTCAAGATGTTAATTTTAGGCTCATTTTCCTTCTTGTTTTGAATTTAGAAACCTGCCCCTCCAAAGCCAGAACCCAAACCCAAAAAGGCACCTGCAAAGGTAAGTTAGTGGATTTGTGGAGGGAATGAGAAGAAATTCAAGAAATATTTGAAATAGAAGGGACCTTCAAGACCTAATCCAACTTGTTTGCTTTCCACATGAAATTAAAGGCCTAGACATGTAAATAGTTCTCATTTGTGTCACTTCTGATCAATGATGAATTTTTTTCCTAAAGTTTTGTGAATTGTGAGTGAGTGGTGCCAAAATCATCTTTTTCTCATCAGAAGGGAGAGAAGTTACCCAAAGGGAAAAAGGGAAAGGCTGACGCCGGTAAGGATGGGAACAACCCTGCAGAAAATGGAGATGCCAAAACAGACCAGGTAAAGTCTTGCTCATTCAGCCAGTTATTGGCCTCAGAGACTGATTGCATTTAATAGCAACAGCATAATCTCATTGGGATCTGAACATTTGTATATCCTCCAGTTAATGCAGTTTTTCCTTCTGCCCATTTTAAAGCAGGAATTCACTGAACTGACGTTTTAAGTTGCAATAAGAAATTTGCTCCTTCACTGCCATGTGTTGCCAGTTGTCCCAAAGACTGCTGAGAATATTGCATGCACTTCGTAAATTTTTGCCCTCCACACCAGAAGCACCACTCATAAAATGGTAAAATGTTAAGAGCCAGAAAGGACATCAAATGACATCTAGTCTAACAGCATTTTACAGATGAGGAGACTGAAGCCCCAAGAAGGAAAATGCAGTCTGTGGGACCTTGGGTTTCCTTTTCTGGGCCTCAGTTTTGCTCATCTCTAAAATGAAGGGAATAGACTAGATCTTGAAGGTCCCTGATAGCTCTAAATCTAGGATTATGACTTGTGCAGTCATATAGTAACCCCTAATTGAATTTTAAATGAACAACAAGTCAGACTCTTTAAAATATCTAACACTTGCTTCTTAACTGAAAATTGAAAACCTGGTCCCGGGATGGGGAAAAAAAGCATACTAACAGGACTAGAACAATAGGTTTCAGTCAAATTTTGTGATTGGTCAATAGTTCACATATTATAAACGTGTATATATATAAATCTATATGTAGGGTTTGGTTTTTCTTTTTTTATCATTGGCAAAGTGCTTTTCTTACAATAGCCCTGTGAGGGAAGTAATGAACAATTCTTATCTTAAAGTTGGACCAACTCATGAGACAAGGGCAGGGATCTGCCCAGGGGCATAAAGTGAATTAGTGCCTAGCCAGAATTCATACTCGGGTCTCCAGTAAATGTGGCTGCCCATCCATGCTATTGATAACTGTTTTCTTTTTCTTTTAGGCACAGAAAGCTGAAGGTGCTGGAGATGCCAAGTGAATTGTGTGAATTTTTGATAACTGTGTACTTCTGGTGACTGTACAGTTTGAAATACTATTTTTTATCAAGTTTTATAAAAATGCAGAATTTTGTTTTACTTTTTTTTTAAGCTATGTTGTTAGAACACAGAACGCTTTGTTGTTGTTTTCGGGGGATAGGGCAGATGTTACAGATAGAATGTCTCAGAAGCTGGGTTGAAATAGGTGGGGAATTCTTCTCCTAGTTTTTGAGAGGACTTCTCTTGAATACCAGGAGGGGGTTCCCTCACACACACACACACACACACAACACACCAAATATATAGGTATGAACACTGATATCCTCAGCCTGTCTAGTGGGGGTAGGAGTGGATATCTTCAAAAATTTGTACTTCTTCCCTGTCTGCCATAAGCATCAACTTGACTTCTCCAAAACCAGGGGCCTATCAGGACCTGCCCCTATTTCCCTCCTTCCCCCCACTCTCAAATCAATTGTGTTGGATACCAGTCTTTCAGGCAATCTGGACTTGAATTATGGCCCTCTGGTAGCCTCCCCAAAAGAGCTGAATTTCCTTTCATATTGGGGATATTTTCCAATTAAGAATTCTGCAGTTTTCATTTCATTTCCTCAAAGTCAGGGTAGGCTCGTGAAAAGTTGTTAAACAACATATGCTCAATGTGAAAGTGTCCACCCTCACTCTAAAACTTTCCCTGTTTATAAAATAAAGACTCTTCATTGGGTTTTATAGTGACTTTATGTTTTTTGGTAGTCCATGGAGGAGGGGAGTTTGAAAGTTGTTGTATACTGTTGCCGATCGTAGCCCATGTCCTGCCTGAATTACCATGATTGTTTATGAAAAGTATCTTTAATAAAGCTGGATACAGTTTGGCTTGGATTATTCTTAAATATTTTTGTTTTCCTGTGGAGCCCAGATTTGGTCATCGACTGGCTTAGCACAGTGGCTTTCAGCTTCCTGAGGCCTACATTGCCATTCATTGTGTTAGTTCTTTAGGGCACAATCTTCATTTAGTCTTGGTGCTGGTGGTTCGTGTTAAGCATAAAATATCGCTTTGATGGACCGGACATTAGATGAAGCCCAGAGGATCTGATTGCCCTACTTCAGAACCTGAATAGTATGCCTAAAGCTAAAAAATCCTATAGCTTTGCTATATTGGAAAGTACGCCACTTTGGGGAGTGGACACCCAGCTCTTAGTACCATTCCACTGTTCTCCCTGGATATGTCGGGTACCTCTGAGAAGATGAGTTTCAATTGTTGCTGCAATCTTTCTAGGACGTGATTCTTCTGGAATACTGGAGAATGGATTTGGTGATAGGAAGGTGGAATGACTTGTTCTAAGGTTGTTCAGCTCTGTTTTCACAACTTGTGGCGATTGAACCTCGTTCACTAACAATCCAATTTGCTAGAGAAGAACCTCCTCGGGCCCTGTAACCTTTGTAGGACAAGGGGGAGATAGCTCTCTGGGTCTGCCTTCTACAGCCGTTTAATGTTCCTCCAGTTTCTGTCCGGTCCTTATTTCTTACTGTACCTTCTCTCCCGATAATGCTTATCTAAAGCTTCATCACCTTTTTCTCAGTGTCTAGTTTGCATCTATTCTGGGCTAATGTATTTATGGCAGTCACCCCAGATAGCATGTGCAATCCATGTTCACTTGACTCAAACCTTTTAAAGAGTGTTTTTCCCTTCATCCCAACATGTATTTTCATTACTGACATCTCCAGTAATTTTCCTTTGTCTGAAAATAAATTTTGCCAAGTGCTTTAGGTTCCATCCGGCCTGTTCATCGTATCATCTTCCCCAACATGTAATTTCCCTAAAGTACCAGGGTCATTGGACCACCAGTGATTACTGTTGCTGCCTGGATTGCCCTCGTCCACGTCTGTCGCATATCACTCAACCTCACTTTTTTGCGGCCTTTCTTATCTGCCATCTTTGGTCTTTGATCCTATTCCCAAAGCCTCCTGAGGACCAACTTGGGTGTTAACTCCATGAAGATTTTGACAGCAGTCCTGGCAGCCCAAAAAATAATCTCTTAAGTCTTATACTTGGTCTGATGGACCACCCCACCTCGGATCCTCTGCTAGTGCCCGTGTCTTCCCCTGGTGGGAATCTGGGTCTTGGCTCCCAGGGCTCTCCGTTACTATTACTTAAATGGTGAGGGAAAGAAGAAATTAGTGTTGTTCTCTAGTTAAGATCCCTTCCAAATAAAATATTCTTTGATTCCAGGGAAATGGTTGCAGAGAGGTGTATGAAGCTTCTGTACAAACTGCTTACTGTTTATCACAAATCTAAAACAGGCTGAACCAGGTTGTTTCTATGCAGAGGAATATTGAGGTGATTCTTCCCCCCCCCAGCTTCTAGGGTTTAGAAGGGGAAAACCCTTCTAACCCTGGCGTTTAATCTTTCCAATCTGGCCCCAACCTTTCCAGACTTGCATTCCTTCTTCACACACTCCAGCCTCCTTGATGCCAGTCAGCCTTGTATTTCCTGCCTTTGCCCAGCTTGTAACCTACATTTGGGCTGTGCTTTCTTATCTGCTTTAGCTTCTATCCCTTTTCTGATCCTCTTCGCTGTCAGTGCTCTGTCTCCACAACTTTGGACAAATTTCTTCCATGTCAAGCGCGTGCGCTCCTCATCTTTGGGCTTCTTGGGATGATTGACTTCCTTCAAGGTTCAGCTGATTTTCAGCTACCTCCTACAGGAAGTCTTCCCTAATCCCCTCATCATTTGTCATCTCAATTTGTCCTGTATAATTCCTGTTTTATAGCCCCTAGTAGAATGTAAACTCCACAAGGGCTGCAATTGTTGATTTTTGTCTTTGTATTCCTAATTTCAAGCCCAGTTCCTTGCACATAGGTGCTTAGTGTTTTTAAAAATAATTTTTTAATATACAGATAGCCAAGTCTGGGAACAGAAGACCCTAGGTTCAAATTTGATCAGAAACTTCCTAGCTGTGTGATGTTGGGCAAGTCACAACGCTAATTGCCTTACCACTCTTCTGCCTTGGAGCCAACACTTAGTATTGATTCAGTGATTCCAAGATGAAGTTGAAGTTTTTACAAATAATTTTTGTCGTCTTATTCTGAACTTGACCAACACACTTGAACACAATAATTAAGACTTATATAGTATCTATCATGTACTAGGTACTTTGCTAAGCACTTTGCAAATCTTATTTGATTCTAGGAGGTAGTTGCTACTATCATCCCCATTTTACAAATTAGGAGACTAAGGCAGAGGTTAAGTGACTTGCCCAGGGTCACACAACCAGCAAATTTGAACATGCTTGAATACAAAGAACAGAAAAAGGGATTTATATGTGAAACTATGGATCTCTTGTTTTCTTTAGACAATAAATTTAACGTCCTTGTTTCTAAGCTGCCTACTGGTGTACATTTCCCTCTGGCCTGTTCTCTGCATTTATTTGAAATGTTTCAATGACCCTCTTTCTCTTTTGGGGGGGAGTGGGAGGCAGGGAAGGTTCCCCACCCACCTACCCAATCCTCCCAACTTCAAAATCCTTCCTCAGCAGATAAGCAGAGGCAGGCCACACACCCCCATACATTGATCACGTCCAAAACTGTCTCATTCTTCAAGTCTATTACATGTCAGAGGTGGGCAGCATGCTTCATCGTGGGCCATCCGGAGTTGGGGTTGGGCATTGCATCCATCCCAGTTCTTAAGTCTTTCAAGGTGTCCTTTACAGAGTTGGAACAGAAATTTACTCATCCAAATTTTCCTGGGTTTTCTGAATCCATCCCTGCCACCATCCCTTGCAGCACAATGCTCGTCCATCATATTCACATGCGCTAGTCATTTCCTTCATTTTCAGTTCTTTGCATCAAGAAATGCTGCTATATTGTAACTCTTCTGTTCCATCTTAGAATCAATACTGTGCATCAGGTCCAAGGCAGAAAAGCGGTCAGAGCTTGTGTTTGACTTGTCCAGGGTCACTCACCCAGCTAGGATGGATCTGAAGAGCTTTTTGAAACCAGAACCTCCAATCTGGGTTTGACTCTCAATCCTGCGAGCCACCTTAGCTGTCCTGCTGCTATTAAAATGTTTGTACCTGTGGCTCGATCCTTTATTCTTTCTTTAATCTCTGTAGGGTGTATTTGTAGTGGTGGCATTGCTAGGTCAGAGGGCAGGCAACAATTAGGGAGAGAGATCCAATTGCTTCCCCAAATGGTTGGGCTGATTTCGCAGTTCCACCAACGGTGCATTAGGGTATCTGTCTTCCCAGTCGTTTCCTTTTTTGTTATCTTTGCCAATCTGGTTGTGTTGTGCATGTGTGAGTGACTTGGAAGGAATCTCAGAATTTTCAATTATATTGGTCAGTGCTTTGGAGCATTTTTGCTCTGTGTAGCTACGAATGGCTTGCCTTATTTTGAGAATTTATCGTTCATATCTTTTGACCATTTATCTCTTAGAAAATAACTCTTGTCCTTATACATTTGAATCAGGTCTCTATATTATATCATAGATATCTTGGATATAGTATATCTTAGATAAAGATAATCTTTAACTTGCTG